>NC_044995.1:47083905-47087981 GCF_008728515.1 Papio anubis | reverse complement strand
AAAAAAAAATTAGCCAGGCATGGTGGCCGGGCACCTGTAGTCTCAGCTACCAGGCTAGGCTGGGAAAATAGCGATGAACCGGGGAGGCAGAACTTACAGTGAGTCGAGATCGTGCCTGCACTCAGCCTGGGCGTGAAGCGAGACTTTGTCTCAAAAAAAAAAAAAAAAAAAAAAAAAATCTCAATCTTGCAGCGTGCGGTAGCTCACACCTGTAATCCCAGTGCTTTGGGAGGTCAAGATGGGAGGACTGCTTAAGCCCAGGAGTTTGAGACCAGCCCGGGCAACATGGTGAAACCCCATCTCTACACAAAAAGAAAAAAAAAGACAAAAAAATTAGCCAGGTGTGGTGGGTGTGGTGGCACAAACCTGTAGTTTCAGCTACTCAGGAGGCTGGGGCAGGAGGATCGCCTGAGCCCAGGAAGTTGAGGCTGCAGTGAACCGTGATCACGCCACTGCACTCCAGCTTGGGTGACAGTGTAGGACTCTGTCTCAAAAACAAACAAACAAAACCTCAGTCTCTCTCTCTCCTCTCAAAAAAAGCAGTTATTGAGAAAAAAAGTGACCTGAAATCACTCGGTCAGGTGTTCCATGCTGGCGAGGCTGGCCTGCGTGCTGCTTGGTGCCTTTGCTGGGAGCTATAGCAGCACAGCTTGAGTTTGTTGTAACCGCATGGACTTGTCTGTCTCCCCGGTAGACCATGAGCTCCCCAACAGCAGGGACTGCATTTTAGCTGTCTTAGCAGGTGTCCCATGACGTTTGTTGGAGGATCTAGCAGGTCCCATGATGGTCCCTGAATGAATGAGTAATGAGGCTGAGGCAGGAGAATTGCTTGAACCCGGGAGGTGGAGGTTGCGGTGGGCCGAGATCGCGCCATTGCACTCCAGCCTGGGCAACAAGAGTGAAATTCCATCTCAAAAAGAAAAAGAAAAAAAAAATCGCCATCTCTGCCGAGTACGGTGGCTCACATCTGTAATCCCAGCACTTTGGGAGGCCAAGGCAGGCAGATCACGAGGTCAAGAGATCGAGATCATCCTGGTCAACATGGTGAAACCCCGTCTGTACTAAAAATACAAAAAATACACCTGGCGCTCATACATTTTCCTCCTGCAAACATGAGCCACCCACGGCCTAACTCTTCATCCTCCTCTTCACCACCTCCACCCCCTTCTCTGTGCCCCGTATGGGTTTATGTCTGCTTCTTCCAGTTCCCAGGGGGACCTTCATTGGTGCCATTCCTGTTCTCTGGAACGCGGCTAGCTCCGACCCCTTCCATGCTTCTGACAACTCCTCTGTGAAAATGTCACATCTGGCGCGCGGTGGCTCACGCCTGTAATCCTAGCACTTTGGGAGGTGGGTGGATGACGGGTCAGGAGTTCAAGACCAGCCTGGCCAAGATGGGTGAAACCCCGTCTCTAAAAATACGAAAAAAAAAAAAAAAAAAATTAGCTGGGCGTGGTGGCACGTGCCTGTAATCCCAGCTACTCCCAAGGCTGGGGCAGAGAATTGCTTAAACCTGGAGGAGGGTTGCAGTGAGCGAGATTAGCCACTGGCTCTTAGCCTGGAGCAATGGAGGCGAGGCTCCATCTGAAAATGTCACATCCTCGAGGGGCTTCCTGACCACCCAGTGCTAAATGCTCTCCTCTCTTCTCTCTCTTTTTTTTTTTTTTTTTTTGAGATGGAGTCTCACTCTATCACCAGGCAGGGAGTGCTCAGTGGTGTGATCTCGACTCCTCTGACTTCCTTCCTGAGTTAAGCAATTCTCTGCCTCAACCTCGAGTAGCACAAGTTCAGGTGCCCTGCCGCCACCACAATAATGTTTTTGTATTTTTAAACAGAACAGTTTCACCATCTTGAAAAACTCCCTCCTTCCCTCAGCCTCCCAAAGTCTGCAAGATGGAGTGAGGAAACCACTCGCGCCAGGAGGTTCTCTCTTTTAGAAACAGGGTCTTGCTCTGTCACTCAATCTAGAGTGCAGTGGTGTGATCTGAGTCACTGCAACCTCTGCCTCCTGGGCTCAAGCGATCCCTCCCATCTCAACCACCTAAGCAGCTGGGACCTCAGGCCCCGCCACCACACCTACGCTAATATGTGCATCTTTTGTAGGGGTTTCACCATGCCCAGGCTGGTCTTAAACTGAGGCTCAAATAGTCTTTCTGCCTTACAGCTCCCAAAGTGCTGGGATTACAGCGTGAGCCACCAGCCCTCCTCTCACTCTCTCAATCCTCACAACCATGCAGCCGTGTTTCTTCCTGCCTGTCACCACGATTTGGAATTATCCCGTGTTTAAATGACAATGTTCAGGGCCCTCCCACTAGAAAAATCAGCTCAGGGCAGGGGGCATGCCACTGATCCTTCTGTATTCTTGATGCCCCCCGGCCCAGTGCCCGACACTCATGACTGCTCAGCAGACTTTGGCTGAGTGTGTGACCTGGTCATGTGCCTGACTTACACAGGAAGCATCAGATAGGTGTTTGTGATTTCTGTGGCTGTCACTGCCTGGTGGGCATTTTGAGTGTAAGAGAAATAGCAGTGCCTGGATGGTAGGCTAGAGGTCTTGTCCTAGTTTGGCTTCGCCTGCATTGATAGTGAATGACTTAAAAAAAAAGCAGCCATTTCTTTTTCTTTATTTTTTGAGACAGAGTCTCGCTCTGTCGTCCAGGCTGGAGAGTGCAGTGGTGTGATGTGGCTCACTGCAGGCTCCGCCTCCCAGGTTCACGCCATTCTCCTGCCTCCAGCTCCTGAGTAGCTGGGACCTGGCTCCCGCCACCGCCTGGCTAATTTTTTTGTGACACAGCAATAGAGCCGAGGTTTCACCCGTGTTAGCCAGGATGGTCTCGATCTCCTGACCTGCGTGATCATTTCGCCTCGGCCTCCCAAAGTGCTGAGGATTACAGGTGTGAGCCACAGCCCGGCCCATTTCTTTTTTCTTTCTTTTTTTTTTTTGAAGTGAGTCTGGCTCTGTCGCCCAGGCTGGAGTGCAGTGGCGGATCTCAGCTCACTGCAAGCCCGCGCCTCGGGTTCACGCCATTCTCCTGCCTCAGCCTCCCAAGTAGCTGGGGAGTACAAGCGCCACGCCACCTCGCCCGGCTAATTTTTTGTATTTTAGTAGAAGCGGGGTTTCACCGTGTTAGCCAGGATAGTCTCGATCTCCTGATCTCATTGATCCGCCTGTCACCGACGCCTCCCAAAGTGCTGGGATTACAGGCTTGAGCCACCGCCCGACTCTTTTCTTTCTTTATTTTTCTGAGACAGAGTCCCACTGTTGCCCAGGCTGGAAGCGCAATGAGTGCGGTGCGGCTCACTGCAACCTCCACCTACGCCCGGTTCAGTGATTCTCCTGCCTCAGCCTCCCTGATAGCTGGGATTATGAGAGCTGCCTGCCACCACCGGCGAGCTAACTTTGTATTTTAGTAGAGATGGGGGTTTTGCCATGTGTTGGCCAGGCTGGTCGCCCAGACAGCTGACCTCAGGTGATCTGCCTGCTGCAGCCTGCCAAAGTGCTGGGATTACAGGCGTGAGCCTCCACGCCTGGCCAAGGCAACCATTTCTGAACCTCTTGACATGGTTTGGTCACTGCCCTAGGTGTTCCACCTCCGACTTCCATGCTTTCCTGGTCATAGGCCTCTGAGATCAAAACTGAGTCATCCCCATTGCCCAGATGTGGTCACTAAGGCACAGAGAGGTTGAAGTTACTTGCCCTAGGTTTAACCCTGAAGCCCATGGCCCAACCCCAGTGCCCACCATACATGAATCCTTCACTCTCCTGCCTTCGTTCTCCGGCCCTTGTGGGCCTCAGTTTCCCGTTTGTAAAGCCAGAGACCCAGCACCCTGACATTCAGGATCAGCGATGGATTGCCGTCCTCTGGGTCACAGTCTTGTTGGGGAAATCTGCCCGAGACTGGCGGTGACGCGCAGTCTCTGCCCCGACTCCCACAGCCGGTGAGCTCTTCCGACAGCGAGGCCCCGAGCCAACCCGCCCGGCGGCAGGTAGAGGCTGGCAGGGGCGAGCAGCGACCCGAGGAGTCATAGCCCGTCCTGGCGGTGACTGCCACAGCTGCCAGCGACGGGATGGGGAG
>NC_044995.1:47017125-47083478 GCF_008728515.1 Papio anubis | reverse complement strand
ATGAGATCGAGATCATCCTGGTCAACATGGTGAAACCCTGCCTGGTACTAAAAAAATACAAAAATACACCTTGGCGCCATACATTTTCCTCCTGCAAACATGAGTCACCCACCTGCCTAACTTCTTTTCATCCTCCCTTCACCACCTCCACCCTCTCTGTGCCCCCTGTGAGTGGGTTTAGGTTCGCTTCTTCCAGTTCCCAGGGGGACCTCTTATTGGTGCCATTCCTGTTCTCTGAACGCTGGCTAGTCTGACCTCTCTTCCATGCTTCTGACAACCTCTGTGAAAATGCCTCACATCTGGTCAAGCACCGTGGGCTCACGCCTGTAATCCCAGCACTTTGGGAGTGTCGAGGCAGGTGGATCACGGTCAGGAGTTCAAGACCAGCCTCGGCCAAGATGGTGAAACCCCGCCCCTACCAAAAATACAAAATTAGCTGGGCGTGGTGGCACGTGCCTGTAATCCCAGCTACTCCCAAGGCTGAGGCCTTGAAGTGCCAAGCCTGGAGAGTGGAGGTTGCAGTGAGCGAGATTGCGCCCTTTCTCCAGCCTAGACAGCAAATGAGAACCATCTCAAAAAAAAAAATGTCATCCTCCAAGGGGCTTCCCTGACCACCCAGTGCTAAATGTCTCTCTTTCTCTCTCTTTTTTTTTTTTGAGATGGAGTCTCTCTATCACCAGGCAGGAGTGTGAATGGTGTGATCTCGGCTCACTCTGGCCGCTTCTAGTTCAAGCGTGTCCTGCCTCAATCCCGAGTAGCTGGGATTCCAGGTGCCCACCACCATACCTGGCTAATGTTTTTTGTATTTTTAGTAGAGACAGGGTTTCACCATCTTGGCCAGGTAGGTCTTAAACTCCTGACCTCATGATCCACCCACCTCAGCCTCCCAAAGTGCTAGGATTATAGGTGTGAACCACTGCGCCCGGGTTCTCTCTCTTTTAGAAACAGGGTCTTGCTCTGTCACTCAATCTAGAGTGCAGTGGTGTGATCACAGGTCACTGCAACCTCTGCCTCCTGGGCTCAAGCGATCCTCCCATCTCAACCACCTAAGCAGCTGGGACCTCAGGCCCCCGCCACCACACCTCGCTAATATGTGCATCTTTTGTAGAGAGGGGGTTTCACCATGTTGCCCAGGCTGGTCTTGAACTGGGCTCAAATGATCTTTCTGCCTTGGCTCCCAAAGTGCTGGGATTACAGCCGTGAGCCACCAGCCCTCCTCCTCTCTCAATCCTCACAACCATACGCCCGTGTTTTCTTCCTGCCTGTCACCACGATTTGGAATTGTCCGTGTTTAAATGACAATGTTCAGGGCCTCCCACTAGAAAAATCAGCTCCCAGGGGCAGGGGAGCATGCCACGGTCACTTCTGTATTCTTGATGCCCCCGGCCCAGTGCCCGACACTCATGACTGCTCAGCAGACTTTGGCTGAGTGTGTGACCCGGTCATGTGCCTGACACACAGGAAGCATCAGATAGGTGTTTGTGATTTCTGTGGCTGTCACTGCCTGAGCGGGCATTTTGAGTGTAAGAGAAATAGCAGTGCCTGGATGGTAGAAGCCCAGAGGTCTTGTCCTAGTTTGGCTTCCGCCTCGTGATAATTGAATGACTTAAAAAAAAAAAAAAACAACCATTTCTTTTCTTTATTTTTTGAGACAGAGTCTAGCTCTATCGTCAGGCTGGAGTGCAGTGGTGTGATGTGGCTCACTGCAGGCTCCGCCCTCCCAGGATTCCAGCCGTTCTCACCTCCAGCCTCCTGAGTGGCTGTAGGACTACAGAAACAGCCATACCTCGCCCAGCTAATTTTTTGTATTTTGCTTAATGAGGCGGAGGAGTTTCACACGTGTTAGCCAGGATGGAGTCTGGATCTCCTCCTGACCTGCGTGATCGGCTCGCCCTCGGTGCTTTCCATCCCTAAAATCCCAAGTGCCAAACCACGCCCGGCCCTTCACCCCTGGCCCACTAGAACAATCCCACTGGCCACCCAAACTGCGGCCTGCTCCGTCCCCAATCCAGCCTCCCTGCTCCCACCAATTCCATCTCCTGCCTCAGCCTCCTGATAGCTGGGATTATAGGCACCTACCACCACACCCGAGCCTTTTTTATTTTTTAGTAGAGTGGGGTTTTTGCCATGTGGGCTGGTCTTTGGGCACTTGACCTCAGGTGATCTGCCTGCTGCAGCCTCAAAGTGCTGGGATTACAGGCGTGAGCCTCCACGCCTAGCCAAGAGCCCAGCCATTTCTGAACCTCTTGACATGGTTTGGTCACTGCCCTGGTGTTCCACCTCCCACTTCCATGCTTTCCTGGTCGCGGGTATAGGATCAAGGCACGGTGTACACATTTGCCCCCAGATGCTGGTCACTAAAGGGCACAGAGGAGTTAGAAGTTACTTCGAGTTTAGCCCTGAAGCCAGCAGCCTTGAGTGCCCACCAGCCCAGCAGATCCCACTTCACTCTCCTGCCTTCGTTCTCCGGCCCTTCTGGGCTCAGTTTCCCGTTTGGCAGGCCAGAGACAGCACTGACGTTAAGGATCCCGGCGTCGTTGCCGTCCTCTGGGTCACGGTCTTACGATGGAAATCTGCCGGAGGAACTGGCGTTGACGCGCCGGTCTCTGCTGACTCTATCCCCAGCAGTGACTCTTCCAGCAGCAGAGCCCAGGCCAACCCGCCCAGCGCTTAGTAGAAGGCTAGGGCGGCGGCAACCGAAGTCTGGCGTCACAGCTGCCCGTGACGGGATGGGCTGGGCTGGGACTCGGACAGGGTAGGCGGCGGTGGCTGAGAGGAGAGCGCCTGCGCTAAGGTAGAGAGGAGACCAAAGCGGTGGCCCTTATCCCTGGCCCTGATGTCTCTCCTGGCAGCTTGCTGTCCCTCCTGCCTTTGCAGACCACCATCATGTAGCCAGGCTGGAGTGCAGTGGCGGATCTCAGCTCCTGCAAGCTCCGCCTCGGGTTCCATTCTCCTGCCTCCAGCCTCCCGTAAGCTAGGTTACAAGTTACGCCACCTTACCCAGCCTAGTTTTTTTACTTGCTCCATTACCCAAGTAGAAGAGCGAGGTTTCCACCGTGTGGCAGGATCGTCTCCTGATCTCCTGACCTGTGATCCGGCCCGTCTGCATTTCTAAGTGCTGGGATTACGGAAGCAGGCCACTCGCGTATGGCCTTTTTTTTTTCAGGACGAGGTCTGACTCTATTTGCAGGCGCAGGTGCGATGCGTGATCTCGGCTTCACTGCTGTCCACCTCCGCTGGAGTTCAGAAGCAATTCTTCTGCCTCAGCCTCCCTAATTAAGCTGGGATTACAGGGCCTCGCCCGATTCGTTTTGTATTTTTAGTAGATGGGGTTTCAGCGGGTTGCTAAGTTAGTCTTGAACTTTCCTGGCCTCAGGTGATCACCCATATTATTCTCTCAAAAGTGCACTGGGATTGCACAGTCTTGAGCGGCTGCACTTGGCGCCTTCTTTTTCTTTTTTTTGAGACCACAGTTGCCTCTATTATCACCTTGTCAGAGATTACAGTAAAGCGCACAATCTCAAGCTCAGCAGCACCGCCCACCACAGAGTTCCCAGCAGCCCACCCTCATGGAACCTCAATGGCAGAATAGGCACCTACCATCGCCACCAGCTAATTTTAGAGACAGGGTCTGGGTTGTTTCCCCTTGGGCTGGGATGCCAGCTCACTTCCAGCCTCCTCCTGGGTTCAAGAGATTCCCCTGCCTCAGCCTCCCAGTAGCTGAGATTGGGCGTCACCAGCCATTTCCAGCTGAATTCTGTATTTTTTTTTGGAACCAGTCTGGCTCTATGCAGCCCCAGGCTGGGTGCCCGGTGGCCCGGATCTCGGCTCGCAGGCAAGCGCATGGGGTTCGCCGTTGCTCCTTGCTCGGTATCCGGTGTTTGGACTGCAGGTGATCCGCTCCATCAAACCCGGCCTAGTTTTGTATTTTTTAGTGAGGCGGGGTTCCACCGTGTGTAGTCTCGATCTCCCACAACCTCTCCGCTTGATCCGCCCGTCGGCCTCAAAGTGCTAGGATGAAGCGAAACCACGTGCCGAGCCTCGGTTTTGTATTTTTTAATGGGGACAGGTTCTACTGCCATGTTGGGGCTGGTCTTGATCTGCAAACCTCGTGATCCACCACGGCCCGACCTTCGGAGTGCTGCTGGGATTACAGACGCCAAGCCGGTGCCTGGCCTGGCCCTTTCTTTAATATAGCTGTTTTCCGGTGTACGTTAAACAAGGGTGTGGGTTAAGTCAAAAGCCGCCGCGGGATTCATCCTTCCTGGGTATGCACTCGGTGGTTTGGTGTGTTCTGGCGGTTGACGGCCATTGCTGTGTATTTCGGGGTTCCACAGTGATGGCTTTGGGAGGCTGGTTCCATCAGCTGTCCTCCACAGCCCCTCCTCTGGCCCCAGGCACCCATCCCTTGCCACCTCTGTGGAGGGGCCTGTCCTGGACATTTCATAGAAATGGGATGACACACTGCATGGCCTTTGTGTCTGCCTTCCTTCGCCAAGTTTAGCGTCCCTCAAGTGCATCACATTCTCACAGCCTAGATCCAGCTCCTGCATTCATTTATTTATTTATATTTTGAGGCAGAGTCCAATTCTATCCCTTAGGCTTCGATGCAATGCCTGATCTCAGCTCCCTGCATCCTCCTCCCAGGTTCAAGTTCTTACACCTCCAGCCTCCAGAGTAGCTGGGATTACAGGGAGCTGGCTGCTTTGTGCCATTAATTTTGTATTTTTTGGTAGAGGATGGGGTTTCTCCGTATTTGGCCGGGCTGATCCGAGACTCCTGACCTCCTGATCAGCTGTCTCACGGCCTCCCCAGAGTGGAGTTATGGGGCGTGAGAACCACACGCCCGGCCGCCTCCCTTCCTTTTCCTGGCTGGGTCAGATTCCAGTCAATGTGGAGGAACCGGTTGTGTTGATCCACCTGTCGCACAGCCATTTGGGTGGATTTCACTTTTTAGGCCCGTTCAGATGGGCTGCCGTGAAGCGTTCTTGACAGGGTTTTTGTGCAGATCATATTGTTTTTCCATTCTCCTAGGTGTTATGTCATCATCCTGCCTTTGGCCACTTCTTCTTCTTTGGGTGTAGAAAAGATTCTGTAATAGGTTATTTGATAGGTAGCGTGTATTTGTATTATTTTTTGATTCTAAAGTGATAAGCCATATTTATAGTAGATAACTTGGAAAATGCAAAACATAGAAACAGAAAAAAATACCTATATAGTATATAGGGTTTCTGAGCCAAGCAAGGATTGGCCTATTTTTTCTTTCTTTAGAATTAGAGGCCCAGGGATGGAGTTTACTATGTTAAACTGGAAGTCCTAATGGTCACGATCTAAATCCACCAGCCACCTCCCTCCCAAGTTCAAGCAATTCCACCACCTCAACCTCCTAAAATTATGCTGGGATTGCGTGTCATCCTGCATGCAAAGCTAGTTTTGTATTTTCTTTTCTTTTTTTTTTTTTTTTTTTTTTTGGGGCTGGTCTGCAGCTCATGCAGCCAGGCTGGGTGCGATGCGTGATCAGGCTCACTGCAAACTCTGCCTCCTGGGTTTCACTTCCATTCCTCCACCTCAACCCTCACCAAGTAAGCTGGGACTACGAGCCACTGCGCCCAGCTAATTTTTGTATTTTTCTTATGAGGCAGGTTTCACTGTGGCAGGCAGGATGGTCTCGATCTCTGGCTTGTCGTGATCACTGCCTGCCTCGGCCTCCCAAAGTGCTTGGGAGTTACAGGCGTGAGCCACGGCGCCCTGGCCCCTAATTTTGTATTTCAGTGAGATGGGGTTTCTCCGTATTTGGTCAGGCTGTTCTCGACTCCCGACCTCAGGTCAATCCTGGCCCACCTGGGGCCTCCCCAAGTGCTAGAATTGCAGGCATGGGCACGCTTGGCCAAATTAGCCATTTAGGGTGCGCTGTTGCGGTGGTAAGCGGTCCACATGGTTGTACAGCCATCACACATGCATCATCTCCCGGAACTTTCGTCTTTGGCTGGGAAATGCTGTCCCATGAAACCTCACTCCCACTTGCTCCGCGGCCCGGGTGTCCCCACCCCTACTTCTGTCTCTGTGAATCTCCCCAGTGAGCACCAGGGACTCACCTTAAGGATGTGACCACTTTCACAGGCATAATATCTTCCTTGAGGGATTCAGGATCCCTGGCTTTGTGGGATTCTCCACAGGGTGCCTAGCCCTCCATAGAGATTCCACAGCTCAGCTCTCGCCATTGGGCGGTGGGCAGTCAGCAGGAGGCTTCCTGCCAGGGCCGATGCCCGTGCGGCAGGCATTCAAGCCATTCCAGATGCCAGTCGAAGCTTGAGCCCGAAGAGCCTCAGCGGTACCCTAAGATCAAACCGTAATATCCCCATCGAAGGAAGAACTGGGAGGCTCTTCCTGAGGTGGGAGGACTGGTGGGTGGGCTGGTGGCTCACATGGGAGGGCAGAGGGGTGGTGTCAGCTGCCGGTGGGCCCAGTTCGGCTCTTCTGTCCCCCAGGACTTCACCTGAGGAAGAGAGTAGTCCAGCATGGAGGGAGCCTAGAGGGAACTGGAAAAAAAGATGGCGATGCATTTGACTTTGTTTCCCATGCCTACTCCTGGGGCACCTCTGCGGTCTCTGGCTGTATCCCCCAGGGCAGGTGACCATTTCCTGGAGAGGTGGGACCCAGAGCCACCCAGGAACCCCAGGGGACATCTACCCTGAACTGGCAGCACCTGCATGGCCAGGCTGCCTCCAGGGAGCCACTGTCTATGGACTTTGGAGAGCATTCTGGGATGCTGGCATCAGAAGGGAGGGAAGCAGTCCTGAGGCGCCTGTGTGAGAGTGAGACAGCGAGAGAACGAGAGAGTGAGAGGGAGGGAGAAGAGGGGAGACAGAGCGAGAGGGAGAGAAGAAAGAGAGGTGTGTGCCGGTGCATGTGTGAGCATATTGTGTGTCTCTGTGCACGCGTGTCCATGTGCGTGTGTGTGTGTACTTGTGTGCCTGCATGTTTGGGACCATGTACGTGTGTGTGCAGTGTGTGTGGAGACTGTGCATGTGTGATGTGTGTGTGTGTGCGCACCTGTCGTGCCTTTCTGGTACCTGTGTCCCTGTGCCTGTGTGTGTGTGTGTGCTGTGCCTCTCCTCTGTGTGTTGTGCCTGTGTTCCAATGTGAGTATATGTGATGCCTGTGTGTGTGCGTGTGTGTCCCTGTGTGCATAGTGTGTTCGTGTGTCTGTATGTCTGTGTCCATCTGTATGTCCTTGTGTGTGTGTGTGTGTGCGGTATGTTTGCTGTATATGTGCTTATGGTGTGTGTTTGTATCTGTGTGTTGTGTCTGGTGTGTCCGTGTGTGTGGGGTGTGTGTGGTACATGTGTTGTGTGTATGTTTTTTTGTGTGTGTTGTCTGTGGTGTATCTGGTGTATATGTCTGTGTTGTGTGTGTGATGTGGTGTGTTGTCTGTGTGGTGTGTGTGGTCTGTGTGTTGTGTGTGAGGTGTGTGTGTGTCTGGTGTGTCTGGTGTGTTATGTGTTATCTGTGTGGTGTGTGTGGGGTATGTGTGTCTTTCTGTGTGGTGTGTGTGATTGTGTGTGCTGTTATCCGTGTGTGTGGTGTGTGGTATGTATTTGTCTGTATTTATTGGTCTATGTAGTAGTTGTATTATTGTATGGGTGTGTGTGTGTGTTAACATGTGTGGTGTGTATAGTATGTGTGTTATCGTGTGTGGTCACTGTGTGTGTGGTGTCTGTGTTTGTGTGTGGTGTGTGTATGGTGTGTGTGGTATCTGTGTGTGGCGTATGTGTCTTGTGTGGTGTATGTTGTGTGTTATCTCTGTGTGTGTGGTGTGTATGTTGTCTGTGTTGTGTGTGGTGTGCGTGGTGTGTCGTGTGTGGTGTCTGTGGTGTGTGTGTTGTCTGTGTGGTATGTGTATGTGTGGGTGTGTGATGTGTGTGTGGTGTGTGGATGTGTGTCTGTGGGTGTGTGGTGTGTGTGTGATGTGTGTGTGATCTGTGTGGTGTGTGTGTTGTCTGTGTCGTGTGTGTGTTGTCTGTGTGTGGTGTGTGTGGTCTGTGTGGTATGTGTGTGGTGTGTGTGGTGTCTGTTATTGGTTGTTGTTGGTTGGTCATTGTTATTGTGGTGTGTGTGTTACATCTGTGTGGTATTGTTATCTGTGGTTATTGAGACATCTGTGTGTGGTGTGTTATTGTGGTGTCTGTTGTGTGATTGTCTGTGTGTGGTGTGTGTGTTATTTTGTGTGAGTTATTGTTAGTAGTTGTCTGTGTGGTGTTGTGATTGTGTGTATTGGTATTATTGGTGTGTGTGGTATCTGTGTGGTGTGTGTGTGGTGTCTTGTGGTCTTATTATTGTGGTTATTATTATTGTTATCTGTGTGGTGTTATTGTGGTGTCTGTGAAGTTGTGGTGTCTTATTATTGTGTGGGTGTGTGTGTTATCTGTGTGGTGTGGTATCTGGTGTGTGTGGTGTCTGTGTGTGGCCTGTTTGTTGTTGTTGTCTGTGTTAGTTGTGTGTGTGGTGTCTTGTGTGTGGTTGTGTGTTGTGTGTGGTGTGTGGTTGTGGTTGGTGTGTGTTGGTTGTCTTGGTTGGTTGGTATTATTGAACATCTTATTGTTAGTAGTTAGTGGTGTTGTGTGTGTTTTCTGTGTGGTATGTGTGGTGTCTGGTGTGTGTGCTATCTGTGTGTGTGTGTTGTGTGGTGGTGTGTCTGTGTGTGTGTGGTGTGGTATTGGTGTGGGTGTGTGTGGTGTGTGTGTTGTGTGGTGTGTGTGTTATCTGTGTGGTGTGTGTGGTATCTGTGTGGTGTGTATGGTGTCTGTGTGTGTGGTGTGTTGTGTGTTATCTGTGTGGTGTGTTGGTTGTCTTGTTGTTGTTGAGTTATTGTGTGTTGTCATGGTGATTTGTTGGTGTATCTGTGGTTATTGGTTGATAGTGATTGTGGTTGATGTATTGTGGTATTGATTTATCTGTGGTTGGTATTGTGGTGTCTTGTTATTGGTTATTGATTGGTTATTGTTATTGTGAGTTATTATTGTGGTGTCTTGTGTGGTTGTGTTATTGAAGTTATTGTGTCTTATTATTGTGGTAGTTGTGTTGTTAGTAGTTGGTAATTATTGGTATCTTATTGTTGGTGTGTGTGTTATCCTGTGAGTTATTGTGGTATCTGTGTGTGGTGTGGTTAGTTATTGTTATTGATGATAGTTGGTATTAGTGGTATCTTGTGTGGTGTGTGGTTATTGTTCTTGGTATTTGTGTTATCTGTGAGTTATTGATTTACATCTGTGTTGATTGTGTTATCTGTGGTGTGTGTGGTATCTGTGTGGTGTGGTGGTATCTGGTGTGTGTGGGTGTGTGTGTTATCTGCATGTGGTCGATTTGTGCATTGTGTTGTGTGGTTATTGTGTGGTATCTGTGTGGTGTGTATGTTATCTGTGGTGTGTGTGGTATCTGTGTGGTGTTGTTGTCTCTGTGGTGTGTGTGGTATCTGTGGTGTGTGTGGTGTGTGTGTATCTGTGTGTGTGGTGTGTGTGTGGTGTGTGTGGTATCTGTGTGGTGTGTGTGTTATCTGTGGTGTGTGTGGTATCTGTGGTGTGGTGGTGTGTGTGTGGTGTGTGTGGTATCTGATGTGTGGTATGTGTGGTGTGTTTTTTGTGGTGTGTGTGTTATCTGTGGTGTGTTATCTGTGTGGTGTGTGTGTTATCTGTGGTGGTGTGTGTTATCTGTGTGGTGGTGTGGTATCGTGTGTGTGTTGTCATGAAAGTTATTGTGGTCATCTTGTGGTGTGTGTGGTATCTGTGTGGTGTGTGTGTCTGTGGTGTGTGATTATTGGTATCTGTGTGGTGTTGTGTGTGTGTGGTGTGTTATTGTGTTATCTGTGTGGTGTGTGTGTTATCTGTGGGGTGTGTGGTATCTGTGGGGTGTGTGGTATCTGTGTGGTGTGGTGTGTGTGTTATCTGTAGGTTGTTATTTGGTGCATCTGTGGTGTGAGGGTGGCTGTTGTGTGTGATTGTTGTGGTGTCTGTGTGTGGTTGGTAGTATTATTTATCTGTGGTGTGTGTGGTATCTGTGTGGTGTGTGTGTTATCTGTGTGTGTGTCAGTGTGTGGTGTGTGTGTGGTGTGTTATCTGTGGTGTGTGTGGAGTTGTGTGTGTTATCTGTGGGGTGTGTGGTATCTGTGTGGTGTGGTGTGTGTGTGGTGTTGTGGTGTCTGTGTGGTGTGTGTGTATCTGTGTGTATCTGTGTGTTATTATTGTGGTGTGTGTGTTATCTTGTGGTCATTATTGTGGTGTGGTAGTATTTATCTGTGGTGGTAGTGGTATCTGTGTAGTTATTGAGTGTATCTGTGGTGTGTGTAATTATCTGTTAGGTGGTGTGTTATTGTTGTCTGTGTGGTATCTGTGGTGTGGTATGTTATCTGTGGTCATTATTATGGTATCTTATTGAGATTGTGTGTGTTGTCTGTAGTTATTATTGTGGTGTGTTATTATTTGTCTGTAGTTGTTATTGTGGTATCTGGTATTGGTGTGTGTGTGGTATCTGTGTGTTTGTGTGGTATCTGTGGGGTGTGTGGTATCTGTGGTGTGTGTGGTATCTGTGGTGTGTGTGGTATCTGTGTGTTGTGTGTGTTATCTGTGTGCTGTGTGGGTATCTGTGGTGTGTGTGGTGTGTGTGGTATCTGTGGTGTGTGTGTTATCTGTGGGGTGTGTGGTATCTGTGGTGTGTGTGGTGTGTGTGTTATCTGTGGTGTGTGTGTTATCTGTGGTGTGGTGTGTGTGTTATCTGTAGCCGGTGTGTGTGGTATCTGTGTGGTGTGTGTGTGGTGTGTGTGGTATCTGTGGTGTGTGTGGTATCTGTGGGGTGTGTGGTATCTGTGGTGTGTGTGGTGTGTGTGTTATCTGTGGTGTGTGTGGTATCTGTGGTGTGTGTGGTGTGTGTGTTATCTGTGGTGTGTGTGTTATCTGTGGTGTGTGTGTTATCTGTGGTGTGTGTGGTGTGTGTGTTATCTGTGGTGTGTGTGGTATCTGTGTGTGGTGTGTGGTATCTGTGGTGTGTGTGGTGTCTGTGGGGTTTGTGGTATCTGTGGTGTGTGTGGTATCTTGTGGTCATCTGTGTGATTGTGTGTGTTATCTGTGCTGTGTGTGGTATCTGTTATTGTGTGTTTGGTATTGTTATCTGTGGTGTTGTTATTGTTTATCTGGTGAGTTGATGTGAGGTATCTGTGGTGGTATTATTGGTGTGTGTGTTATCTGTGGTGTGTGTGTTATCTGTGGTTGTGTGGTGTGTGTGTTATCTGTGGTGTGTGTGTTATCTGTGTGGTTGTGTGTGGTATCTGTGGTGTGTGTGGTATCTGTGGGTTGTTGTGGTATCTGTGGTGTATTGTGGTGTGTGTGTTATCTGTGCTGTGTGTGGTATCTGTGGTGTGTGTAGTATCTGTGGTGTGTGTGTTATCTGTGGGGTGTGTGGTATCTGTGTGGTGTGTGTGGTATCTGTGGTAGTGTGTGAATTATTAATTGTAATTTATCTATGGTGTGTGGTATTGTGATTGTCTGTGTGTGTGTGTGTGAAATTGTGTGTGGTGTGTGTATTATTATTATTGGTGTGTGTGTGTTATCAGTGCTGTGTGTGGTATCTGTGGGTTGTGTGTGGTGTGTGTGGTATCTGTGGTGTGTGTGGTATCTGTGTGGTGTTGTGGTGTCTGTGTGTGGCATGGCGTGTTTGGCAGGGTACTCGGGGGTGGAGGCGGTAGAGCAGAGCAGCTTGTGTGGCGTGGCCTCCACGCAGGATTTTGCACAGAGAAGTTCCCCCTGGGAACCCGGGGTTCTCATCTACCCCGGTTCACTGAGGAAGAGGAGGTGAAAGGCCAGCAGCTGCCCGCGTGCTAGAGCCGCCCTACAGGATCAGTTTCCACTTAGGAGGAGGTGGGTTTTGTGGGTCGGAGGGGTTCGGAGCCGGGGCCTGCAGAGCCTGGCGGCTGCGGGGGTGCAGGAGCCTCCTCTGGCCTGGGGCGCCCCGCTTCTCACGGGGGGGCTCCTGATGCTCACGCCTGTCCCTGCTTCTTCCCAGAAGGCGCCGTCAGCCTCCGACTCCGACTCCAAGGCAGACTCGGACGGGGCCAAGCCTGAGCCGGTGGCCGTGGCGCGGTCGGCGACCTCCTCCTCGTCTTCCTCCTCCTCCTCCGACTCCGACGTGTCTGTGAAGAAGCCTCCGAGGGGCAGGAAGCCAGGTAGGGTCCTGGTGCTCGCAGCCTCTTGGCTGGCCCGTGCCGGGGCGCTCCCGGGCAGTCCCCTGGTCACGTTGGAGCCCTGGAAGGGAAGGTCACCGCCTCCTCCTCTTCCTGTAGCCGAGAAGCCTCCCCCGAAGCCGCGAGGGCGGAAACCGAAGCCTGAACGGCCTCCGTCCAGCTCCAGCAGTGACAGGTGGGTGCTGGGGCTGGGGTCCCCCTGGCGGCGCCTCCATCGGCTGAGGGGCAGGGCGGGCTCCCGAGGGAGGAACGGAGGTCCCCAACCGCCCCCTCCGCCTCCAGTGACAGCGACGAGGTGGACCGCATCAGTGAGTGGAAGCGGCGGGACGAGGCGCGGAGGCGCGAGCTGGAGGCCCGGCGGCGGCGCGAGCAGGAGGAGGAGTTGCGGCGCCTGCGGGAGCAGGAGAAGGAGGAGAAGGAGCGGAGGCGCGAGCGGGCCGAGCGCGGGGAGGCTGAGCGGGGCAGCGGCGGCAGCAGCGGGGACGAGCTCAGGGAGGACGATGAGCCCGTCAAGAAGCGAGGACGGAAGGGCCGGGGCCGGGGTCCCCCGTCCTCCTCTGACTCTGAGCCCGAGGCCGAGCTGGAGAGAGAGGTGAGCCGGGAGGGCGCCCGGAGTCCCTGCATTCACACGTTCATCGAGCACCTACTAGATACGAGGCAGCGTCCCCGGTTCCGGGACGCAGCAGGAAAGCAGTGTGTGGGCCCAGAAACCCCTGCCTTGAGGGGTTCACGGGAGTGAGGGGGCTGGGCATGGTGGCTCAGGCCTGTTATCTCAGCACTTTGGGCAGCTGAGGTGGGACGATTACTTGAGCCCAGTTCAAGACCAGCCTGGGCAAGATAACGAGACCCCGTCTATATAAAATCCTTTAAAAATTAGCTGGGCCGGGCGCGGTGGCTCACGCCTGTAATCCCAGCACTTTGGAAGGCCGAAACGGGTGGATCATGAGGTCAGGAGATGGAGACCATCCTGGCTAACATGGTGAAACCCCGTCTCTACTAAAAAATACAAAAAACTAGCCAGGTGAGGTGGTGGGCGCCTGTAGTCCCAGCTACTCGGGAGGCTGAGGCAGGAGAATGGCGTAAACCGGGGAGGCGGAGCTTGTAGTGAGCTGAGATCCGGCCACTGCACTCCAGCCTGGGTGACAGAGCCAGACTCCGGCTCAAAAAAAAAAAAAAAAAAAATTAGCTGGGCATGGTGGTGTGCGCCTGCTGCTCAGGAGGCTGAGGTGGGAGGATTGCTTGAGCCCAGGAGTTGGAGGCTACAGTGAGCTGTCATCAATCCACTGCACTCCAGCCTGGGTGACAGAGCAAGACCCTGTCTCAAAACGAGGGAGGAGCTGTACAGATGATGACATCAGGGTAGTGCGTGCTGTCTGGAGTATTTGCTGTTAAGGAGAAGGGTAAAGTGGGGTAGGGGGTTTCTCTTTTAAGTAGGGTGGACCCCGAAGGTGTGAGTAGACTCCAAAGGCTTGTGTTTGAGTTTAAGGCTCCGAATGGGCCGGGCACAGTGCCTCACGCCTGTAATCCTAGCACTTTGGGAGGCCAAGGTGGGCAGATCACGAGGTCAGGAGATCAACCAGCCTGGCTAACATGGTGAAACCCCATGTCTACTGAAAATACAAAAAAAATAGCCAGGCGTGGTGGCGGGCACCTGTAGTCCCAGCTACTTGGGAGGCTAAGGCAGGAGAATGGCGTGAACCCGGGAGGCAGAGGTTGCAGTGAGTCAAGATTGTGCCACTGCACTGCAGCCTGGGTGACAGAGTGAGACTCCGTCTCAAAAAAAATAAAAAGTAAAAATAAAAAAGACTCCGAATGAAGGGAGGGGATCTATGAAGACTCCTGGGAGGGGACACATTCTAGGCAGGAGAAGCAGCTCATACAGAGGCCCAGAGGGCTGCTCCTGGTGTGCTGGAGGAACAGCGAGGTGGCCTCTGTGGCTGGAGCAGAGGGAGGAGGGGAGAGAGGGAAAAGGGGAGGGTGGGGAGGGGACAGGGCAGGCCGGACAGCGCCTCGTGGGCTGCAGGGAGGATTTGGGCTTTGACCCTGAGGGAGGTGGGAGCCATGGAGGGCACTGGACAGGGGAGGGACAGGCCCGCTCTCGGGTGCCCTCTGGCTGCCGCTGGGTGCAGCTTGCAGGTGAGCGTGGGAGCAGGTAGGCGGCCTCCTAGAGTGGTGACTGTTGGGCCTCTCCTGTATCACGTGTGGGGCTGCGGGCCCTATCACGCCCTCTACCCTCGTGGAGATTCAGGCAGTGTGGCCTGAATCCAGAGAGTCTGACCTAGACTGAGCCCTGGACCCCAAGTGCTGGTGTCCCTCAGCCGCCTAGGCCTGCCTTCTTTGGGGAAAGCAGGAACAACGCTGTGTTCTCTCTGTCACTCCCTTTGTCACAGAAAGGGCACGGAACTCCTGGTGCAGGAGGCGCACCAGCCACAGCCCAGGACTGCTGGGCAGAAAGAGTGCAGGGGGCTGCTCCTCTGCTGGGTGGGCCTGGGCTCCAAGAACTCCACGATCCACTCAGGACTGGACACTGGGTCCTCCCTCCCCTCCCATCCTGCCCCAGCACCTTCAAACAGTGTGGAGGGCAGCAGAAAGGGTCCAGCTGCGTCCCCTAGTAGTGGGATGGGCTAGGGGTCTGGGTAATCCCCTTTCCACTGCTCCAACGCGCCCTTTCTGACTGCTGTAGGCCAAGAAATCAGCGAAGAAGCTGCAGTCCCCAAGCACAGAGCCCGCCAGGAAACCTGGTCAGAAGGAGAAGAGAGCACGGCCCGAGGAGAAGCCACAAGCCAAGTGAGCCCTGCTGCGCCCCTCCACACCCCGGGGACCCTGCACGCTGCAGCACCCCGCAACCCTCACCCCTTCCAGGGGCAGCCCCAGCTCTGAGCTCAGCCTTGGAGCCAGACCCAGTAGAAGTTCCTGGTGCTTGGGTTGTATGGGCTGCGTAGGAATCGCTGCTGCGGGAGCGGGATCTTTTCCCAGCCCAGGGGCCTCCCCCGAGGTGATCCCGCCCCCAGAGACACTGGGCCACGTCCAAGGACATCTGTGGTTGTCATGACTGGGGGGTGCTTCGGGAATGGAGCGGGTGGAGGCCGGGGACACTGCTGAGCGCCCTGTAGGGCCCAGAACGACCCATCCCAGAGAACAGTCCATCCCCAGTGTCTACAGAGCAGAGGAGGAGGGAGAAACTGCACCCCGGCCTAGGGGCTTGCATCTTGGTTCCCCTATGGTGGGGAGAGAGCCCATCTCCCAGCTCAGTTTCTTTTTTCTTTTTTTTGAGACGGAGTCTCGCTCTTTCTCATAGGCTAGAGTGCAGTGGCGCGACCTCGGCTCACTGCAACCTCTGCCTCCTGGGTTCAAGCGATTCTCCGGCCTCAGCCTCCCGAGTAACTGGGATTACAGGCACCTGCCACCATTCCCAGCTAATTTTTGTATTTTTAGTAGACACGAGGTTTCACCATGTTGGCCAGGCTGGTCTCAACTTCTTAACCTTGTGATCCGCCCTTCTCAGCCTTCCAAAGTGCTGGGATTGCAAGCATGAATCACCGCACCCAGCCCCAGCCCACTTTCTTTTCTTTTTGTCTTTGAGGTGGAGTCTCGCTCTGCCAGGCTGGAGTGCAGTGGCGCCATCTCGGCTCACTGCAACCTCCGCCTCCCGGGTTCAAGCGATTCTCCTGCCTCAGCCCCCCAAGTAGCTGGGACTACAGGCGCGTGCCGCCATGCCTGGTTAATTTTTTGTATTTGTAGTCGAGACGGGGTTTCACCGTGTTAGCAGGATGGTCTCCAGATCCTGACCTCGTGATCCACCTACCTCGGCCTCCCAAAGTGCTGGGATTCCAGGCGTGAGCCACCGTGCCCGGTTCCCCAGCCCACTTTCTAAATGGCATCTGGCCTCGGGTGGGCAAACCTGCCCATGAGGACTTGGCATGAGGGTATGGCAGTGACAGGGTGCAGAGCAGCACGCAGCACCAAGCCTCAGCAATGGGCCTCCCCTCCTGCATGCATGTCACCCTTGAGGGCCTTTTCCTAGCTCACTGACTCGGGTAGAAAAAGCCAGCCCTTGGCTACGTGAACGAGGAAAAGAATCCCGGGATTTCTTAAGAACCCAGGGAAAGGCTTGTATCTTTGGTCAGCTCGAGCCAGTGGCCGCCCTGGTCTGCCCTAGGCCTAGGCCATGGCAGGGCCTCCCCGTCTCCCATTTCCTGGCTTAGCTCTCAGGGCCTCCCAAAGGCCTCCTTTGCAGCGGATTTGGGTCCACCCCTCGGGCGCTAGCCCCTCAGTGGCAGAGCGCTGGTGGCGGGGCCTGACTAAGGGGAGCACTTCTCCACAGGCCCGTGAAGGTGGAGCGGACCCGGAAGCGGTCCGAGGGCTTCTCGATGGACAGGAAGGTAGAGAAGAAGAAAGGTGAGGCCTGGCTGCCCAGCACTGCCCACACTGAGTTCGCTGAGGGGAACGGGGACAGCCATGGCGTGGCTGGCCTGTCTTGCCTATCCCTAGAGAGGGTGCTCAGCACATCGGGGGTGCCTGCATGGTTGGGGGCTGAGCCTGCAGACCTGGGGCCCCCATTTCAACTCCTCCAGAGGCTCTCAGTCTCCTGTCCCCGAGCAGCTGGCTCCCCGTGACCCTGCCTGGGCCCACGCGGTGCTCTCTCCCCCGCCCAGAGCCCTCCGTGGAGGAGAAGCTGCAGAAGCTGCACAGTGAGATCAAGTTCGCCCTCAAGGTCGACAGCCCGGTAAGACCCTCGGGGCCCCTGAGCCAAGCAGTTCCCACTGCCACCTCCCCGCGGGGCTCCCTTAGAAGTCTGGGGAAACTGAGACAGCCGGGGTCCTGTGGGTGGGTGGGCCGGGAGTCTGTTCCAGTTGGTAGTGAGCGTATGGGGTCTCCTGGCCCAGGGCCCTGGGGGAGCCGGTCCTGACATGCAGCACCCAGTGTTCCCGGCAGGTGGTGCGTGGAGGCCCCCAGGACCAACGCCCACGCACCTGGGACCCCAAGTATCTGCCTGTCCCTGGAGTTCCGCGTCAGCCGGACAGGGGCTTGGGGGTGGGGCTGTTCTGCGGATTCTGCCCCCCTCAGGGAGAGCCCAGGATGTCCTCCTCCGCCCGTTGGGGCCCTGGGACCCCTGGGGACCCCTCGGCCAGGCCGTCCCCCTCACTCCCACCCCACCCTGCAGGACGTGAAGAGGTGCCTGAATGCCCTAGAGGAGCTGGGCACCCTGCAGGTGACCTCTCAGATCCTCCAGAAGAACACAGACGTGGTGGCCACCTTGAAGAAGGTATGGCGGGAACCAGGGGCGCAGGGTGCGGGCGGGGGAGCTGGGAGCAGATGTCTGCCCGGGAGCCCAGGCCCCCAGCAGGTTCCTGTCGGGGCAGCCCTGGGTCGGTGAGGAGGACGTGGGCTGCCGGGTAGAAATGCCCGTTGCTGGCTGGGCGCGGTGGCTCACACCTGTAATCCCAGCTATTCAGGAGGCTGAGGCAGGAGAATCACTTGAACTGGGAGGCGGAGGTCGCAGTGAGCTGAGATTGTGCTACTGCACTCCAGCCTGGGTGACAGAGCGAGACTTTGTCTCAAAAAAAAAAAGAGAAACGCCCGGCGCACAGAGCTGTGCTCCCGGGAGGTGCTGTGGGAGGGTGCATTGCCGGGGCAGGGGGCCCAGGGCCCGGGCTAGGACTGTTGCACTTGGGTGAGCCAGGCCTCTTCTCTTGGTGGCCAGATTCGCCGTTACAAAGCGAACAAGGACGTGATGGAGAAGGCGGCAGAAGTCTACACCCGGCTGAAGTCACGGGTCCTCGGCCCAAAGATCGAGGCGGTGCAGAAAGCGAACAAGGCTGGGACGGAGAAGGAGAAGGCCGAGGAGAAGCTGGCCGGGGAGGAGCTGGCTGGGGAGGAGGCCCCCCAGGAGAAGGTGGAAGACAAGCCCAGCACCGGTGAGGGGCAGGTGGGGTGGGCCCTGAATCTCTGTCTCCTCAGCTGAAGAAGCAGATGCTTTGCAGAACATTCCAGAAGGGGAGCACAGCTCTGCTCTCTGCCCCAAACCCGCCAGAGTGTTGTGTCCTGTTGGGGTCTCCGCGCAAACCCGGCTTTCATCCCCGGGGCAGCCAGTGAGGGGCATTCAGCCCCACTGTATGCCAGGCAGCCAGGGTGCAGGCAACCTGGAGCTCACGCCAGAGGGGTGACAGGAACAGTGCATGACACCACACGCCTCCACCGCCTCCAGCCCCGGGGCGCCCAGAGCGGGGGTGGCTCTGTGCAGCAGGGGCAGAGTGGGACGTTGTTCAGAGATGCAGTCGGTGGAGGCTTGGGGGCGAAGGCCTCAGGTGCCTTTGTTTGCCTGGTGGTCCAACAGGAGACGGGGGTGTGACCCTCGGGGCTGCTGGGCTGACATGGCCCCATCACAGGTGTGCAGAGCAGCCCTTTGGAGATGGGATGGGCAAACTTGGGACAGGGCTCTGTGGCCCAGGGGGGCAGCCGGAGGCTGGTGTCTTTTTTTCCTTTCCTTTTTTTTTTTTTCTGATTAAGGTCTGGCTCACATCCCCAGGCTGGAGTGCAGTGGTACAATCACAGCTCACTGCAACCTTGACCTCCTGGGGGCAAGCCATCCTCCCACCTCAGCCTCCAGAGGAGCTGGGATTGTAGGCCTACACCGCTACAGCCCTGCTAATTTTTTTTTTTTTTTTTTTGGAGGCGGAGTCACAGCTGTGTCGCCAGGCTGGAGTGAGTAAAGGCGGCGATCTCGGCTCACTGCAAGCTCCGCCTCCACGGGTTCCATTCTCCCACGCCTCAGCCTCCCGGTAGCTGGGACTACAGAGCCCGCCACCTCGCCCGGCTATTTTTTGTATTTTTAGTAGAGGCGGGTTCCACCATGTTAGCCAGGATGAGGGTCTCGATCTCCTGAGCCTGCGTGATCCACCTGCCTCGGCCTCCCAAAGTGCTGGGATTGCAGGCGAGCCACAGCGCCCGGCCTTTTTTGAGACAGGGAGTCTCACGCTGTCCCCAGGCTGGAGTGCGGTGGTGAGATCACAGGCTCATTCTGGCTCCGCCTCCACAGGTTCGCGCCATTTCTCACTGCCTCAGCCTCAGTAGCTGGAACTGGCGCCCTGCCCATCACGCCCGGCTAGATTTTTGTGTTTTTTAGTAGAGACGGGGTTTCACTGTGTTGGCCAAGATCTCCTGACCTCATGACCCGCATGCTTTGGCCTCCCAAAGTGCTGGGATTATAGGCGTGAGCCACTGTGCCTGGCCAGGCCTCGCTAATTTTTGTATTTTTTGTAGAGACAGGGTTGCTGGCATGTTGCTCAGGCTGGTCTTGAACTCCTGGGCTCAAGTGAGCCTCACATCTCGGCCTCCCATGTGCTGGGATTGTGAGCCCCCGTGCCCGACCTCATCTTCCTTTCTCTTTCCCAGGCTGCTGTGGGCTTTTCTCAGGGCTGCCGACGTTCCCTTATTTCCTGGGCCCCCAGTTCTCCAGGCCAGTGTGGCTGGGGCTGGGGCCGGCTGCAGGATGGGACCATGCAGAGCCCGGCCTCCATGTCGGGAGCTTGCAGACCAGGCAGCAGGTGCCGGGGTCCAGGTGGATGGGCATGCATCACCCACGGTGCTCAGCTCAAACCCTGGTCCAGTCCTCGAGGGGGAAGGGTTCTGGGGTTCCCAGCTGGAGCCCAGCAGTGACCTGTGACCCCTCTGTCTCACTCAGATCTCTCAGCCCCGGTGAATGGCGAGGCCACGTCACAGAAGGGGGAGAGCGTGGAGGACAAGGAGCACGAGGAGGGTCGGGACTCGGAGGAGGGGCCGAGGTGTGGTTCCTCTGAAGACCTGCACGAGTAAGTGTCCCGGGCCGTGGGGTGTGGCCTCCTGAGCGGCAGTGGCGTGATGCACACCGTGTCTGAGCCACTCCTCCTGCGCCAGTCCCTCTGGGAAGGGTCCCAGGGATGTCACCCCCCCATGCAGGGGCCTCCCATCCTCACAGCTGACCCCAGGGCCCCGCTGGCTGGCACTTCCTTCCAGTGGCCCCCACTGAGGCAGTTCCAGGGCTTTGAGCTGCCTGCCCCTGGCCTCCCGGGAAGGCGGCTTCTTGCCGAGCCTCCAGGGTGGCTCAGGCAGGCCCTGAGCACGGGCACCCGGCACCCATCACCGTGGGCTGCTGTCTGGTACAAGGTTCAGTGGAGTCACTCGCTTACACAGCAGCTGCCTTGTACTAGGCCTGGCTGGCGCCAGCGTGGGGACCCTGGACATGTTTGTGGTCTCTAGTGGCAGAAGATAGGCAGATAGGAGGGTGGCACTCCAGCCTCAGGTGCCACAAAGGGGCGCCCACTCCTCAGTGCCCGTCCCATTGACCGCCCCACAGGCAGGGCAGGGGCGGGAGGGCATCCTCACACTGCCTTTGCTGTTCCCACCAGCAGCCTACGGGAGGGCCCCGACCTGGACAGGCCTGGGAGCGACCGGCAGGAGCGTGAGAGGGCACGGGGGGACTCGGAGGCCCTGGACGAGGAGAGCTGAGCCGTGGGCAGCCAGGCCCCGCCCTCGCCCGAGCTCAGGCTGCCCCTCGCCTTCCCCGGCTCACGGGAGAGCAGAGCGGAGAACTGTGGGGAACACCGTGCTGTTTGTATTGGTTCCCTTGGGGTTTTTTTTTCTGCCTAATTTCTGTGATTTCCAACCACCATGAAATGACTATAAAGGGTTTTTTAATGAAAAAAGAAATCACTTTTATTGGCTTGGTTTTCTAGCATTGCTGGTGCAGTGGGGGCCTGAGCTGGGGAGCAGTTGGCAGCGTCACTGGGCCTGTTTGGGACTGGGTTGAGCCATCGAGCCACCGTGAGAAGCAACTAAAAGGCACTCTGGGCCCAGCCCAACCCTGAAAGGCCGGTGGCGGGAGAGCTGGGCGGGAGCAAGCCCTTCCCAGGAGACAAGAGGGAGAAACCGGGGCTGCTAAGCTTTGATGCCTGCTCCCCGCCCCGCACCCAGGAGGCTGGGGTTTGATGCTTCCTGTGTCTGGCAGCCCAGCATCCAGGCAGGTGAGCAGGTCAGATGTGGGGAGGGCGAGGGCCCCCGAGGCTGGGCTGGGAGGGTGGAGACCGGGCCTTCCCTGAGGACCACTGCTAGCTGACAGTGGTCTCCAGTGTTCAAGGGGCGTGGGCCTCAGAGGCCAGCCCGGACTCACCCGCACACTGTGTGACTTTGGGCAAGTTGCCCTCCCACTCTGGGCTTCTCTTTCCTTCTCTGCATAAGGGACTGTCACGTGGGCACGGCCCCTAGCAAGTCACACCGTGCACCGAAGTTGCTTATTCCACAGTGGCACCTCGGGTTTGTCCTCCTGCCCAGCATGGCCGAGTTGCCTCCGTCCCAGTAAGAATTAGGCTGTGGTATGGCGGGAAGGGACTTCCTGAGCCCCGGCTCCATGCTTGGTTGGCTGGACGTAAGCTGCAGTCACTGTGCCGGATTTCTGCAAATGGCGGTGTCTGGCGTCCTAGCCTCCGCTGGCCATGGATGTCAGGCTGAGAAGGCTCAGGAAGGCTCCTGACCCGTCCCCTCTCACCTGAGGCTGCCCCTGCTGTGCTGGCTTCCCTGGTTCAGAGCTGAGCTGAATGCCCCGGCCCCTCACGGTCCCTGGTGCACACCGTGACCCCTGGGGACCAGCAGTCCCTCCACCCTTCCTCCCCCCCGGGTCTGGGGTTCCTGGGCTCGTGTCCTAGGAGAGTGTGGGAAGGTGATAAAAAGGTTCTCTTACCGGGTGAGTGGGGATATGGCTTCCTGGGGAGGCCGGGCTGAACGGCTCTTCCCCCTGCACTGAGCACAGCCGCAGCGCACTTCTCACACCTGACCTGAGCCTGCCGGCCTCCACAGCCTGGGCCAGCCTGAGAGCACCGGGTCGGGCGACCTTGCCAGGTGGGTGGGTCCGCTGCCACCAGTGTCTCTGATGCCCACAGCCTCCCCAGCCCCACTTCCTCTGCAGCCCAGCGCTTGGGTAGGTAGTCCTGAGAACCCAGGGGAGCGTGCAGGGGAGAAGGTGCCGTGTCACAGGCACGCAGCCTCTGTGGCTGTTCCCAGCCCTGTCCGATCCCTCCATGAGGCACAGTTCCCTGTGAGGAAGCCCTTTGCCTGTGTTCTCCAGGGGCAGCCGCTGGGCCCAGCCTCCCCGGGGGCCTCAGAGCCCCAGGTGCCCGGCCAGGCCTCTGGTGGGCAGCTGGAGGCAAGAGAAGCCTGTTTGCTTGTTTTTGCAGCCCACCTCCACCCCCTGCAAATTGCGCAGTCTCAAGCCAGGCTGGTGCAAAGCCCCAGCTGTGGCTGCCGTGGCTCCTGGTAGCTTTGTCCCCACTGTGAGGCCACCCCAGGGGTCAGCAAAGGCAGTAGCAGCCTGCTTTGGGATGATGGCAGTTTGACATTTTCTTTTTTTTGAGATGGAGTCTTGCTGTGTCACCCAGGCCGGAGTGCAGTGGCACGATCTCAGCTCACTGCAAGCTCTACCTCCCAGGTTCACACCATTCTCCTGCCTCAGCCTCCCAAGTAGCTGGGACTACAGGCACCCGCCACCACGCCCGGCTAATTTTTTGTATTTTTAGTAGAGGCGGCGTTTCACCATGTTAGCCAGGATGGTCTCGATCTCCTGACCTCGTGATCCGCCCACCTCGGCCTCCCAAAGTGCTGGGATTACAGGCATGAGCCACCACGCCCTGCCAAGTTTCACATTTTCTAGTACCTTCTAGTATGAGAGAATGTGGTTCTTAAGACCCTCAAGGTGTGCTAAGGCCAGAGACCCGCTTTCAGCACAAGGACGGAGCTGCCTGGAGCCTGGGATGCCACAGCACTGCCTGCGCCGCTGGTAGCTGGGGGCCCGTGTTGCAGGACTGGAAGAGCCCTGCTAGATATAAAAGGGTTGCTATCAAGGCAAATGGATGCCCTTCCAGACTGGGCATGCTGCTTTTTCTCTTTCCTAATTGCAGTACTCGCTCAGGGTCTTCAAGGGAAGGCTCCTGGCTGGCGGTCTGAGTGACCCCAGGCTCCGAGAGGGGCAAGCAGTGCTGGGGAGGAGGTGGGAGGTGCAGGCAGGCCCGGAGCAGGGCGTGGGGTGGCTCCGCTCAGAAGGTCACTGCCTCCGCAGCCCCTCAGTGCTCTGCCAGCTGCAACCCCAAAGGTCTAGGGCTTTAGGAAACCGATCCAGGTTTGGGGCTGGAGAGAAGGTTCTGAGGCAGCTCCTCCCTGGGCAGAGCAGGGCGACCCTGCCCCGGGCCTGCAGGCTCCTACAGCTGCTGCCCGCCGGGGGGCAAGGCGAAGGGCCCTACCAGCCAGCTGAGCGGGGGGTTGTGCTGTAGGCCCTCTAGCAGCTGCTCTAGCCCCTGCCACGCCTGGTGCACACCCTCGTGGCACTGCCCCAGCTGCTCTGCGGGCAGCGCCTCTACAGAGCCGGCCGAGGCCACGACGCCATAGAGCTCACAGAGGCTGCGCCGCGCCCGCTTCACCGGCTGCTGGAGCTCGGCGGGCAGGCCCTGGAGGCTGGAGGCCAGGCCACTGTAGGCCGTGTGCAGCTGCTGGAGAAGGCCGCAGACCCTGGACAGAGCCCCGGCGTCCCGCTCCTGTGGGAGGAAGGTGCGAGGTGAGTGGAGACCCATGGGCGGGGTGGGGGGACCCCAGCCCTGTGCCAGACCCACCTCCTGGACAGCAGCATCCTCTACACAGGCACCTGAGCCCTGGTCCAGACACGGCTGCCCTTCTGGAGCCTGCTGGGCCTCTTCAATCTGGAGAGAGAGCACAGTGGGGAGATGACGGCTTCTCGGCAAATGACCTTTCACAGCCCCCACCTCCCCCGCCCCGGGACCTGGGCACATTCAGAGTCCTGGGACAAAGGCCGCAAATTCCACGTCAGTTGTACCACAAGTGGACGTGTTGTTTTTCAGAAAGAAGCGGTAGTTCACACTTCCCCACGAGGTCATCAGGGAGCACACGTAACACAGCATTCGTGGTGTCATGTCACTCCTCACCCCTAAACCCTCCTGTGGCTGCCCAGTGCCCTTAAGATAAAACCCAGCTCCTCAGCATGGCCTTGGTGGGCTGGCCCCGGGACACCTCTGGCCTCATCTCCCATCGCACCCCACTGCTGTCTCCACTGCGGCCACACTGGCTCCATTCCGCCCTGCGGCCACTCCAGCAGCCTCCTGCCCCAGGGCCTTTGCACACACTGCCCACTCAGCCCAGAGCCTGCTTCCTGGGCCCTTCACAAGGCCCGCGTTCAGCCTCAGCTGCAGGTGACTCTTGGCGAAACCTTCCCGGCCCGTGGTGTGGCAGCCCCAGTCCTTCCCGTCACATCTGCTCCTCTCCTCGGGGGCACAGTGTGCGGCTTTGGTGTTCATTGACTTGATGTTTATCCGCCCCTTGCAGGGGAACACTTAGGACTCTGTCCTCGTTGCTGTGTCCCCAGCACGTGGCACCCACGCCCTGCCATCCTGTCCACAGGACCCCATCTTCCTCCTCATCTCAATGGCTGGTGGGGATGTGGCACACAGTCAAAATGTCAACTCCAGACTGCTGTCGCCCTCCCAGCCCTCGCCGCACCAGTGCTGGACACCTGAAGCCAGCTGCGTAGACAGACGCGTCCCCTTGGTGCCCCCCCAGGCATCTCCCCTCACCCTGTCCAAGGCCAGGCTCCTAATACCCACTCTGCAACCCACCCGGCCTCCCCTCAGCCCCCTGCTCTCCTTGTCTGCTCAGATTACAAGCCTCAGGAGTCTCTTGGGGTCCCCTCTCTCTCACCACCTACATCGGACCCAGGCAGCTCTGATTTCAAAACACCCAGAGCCTAGCTGCTTCTCACCACCACAGCGTGACTCCTGAGGTCCGGCAACACTGGTGTGGGTTTACGTCCCACTGTCTCCACCTCCGGCCCTTGCCCCCGCCCGGTGGCCTGACCTCCTCATCAGAGCGATCCTTTTATGAGACCCGCCTTGGATCAGGTCACTCCTCTGCCCAGAGCCCTCCCGGGCTCCCCCCTCCCTTGAGGTGGAAGCCCAGGTCCAGCCCGACCTGCCCCGTCCCCTCCTCACTCGGCTCCAGCCACCCAGACCTCCTTGCTATTCCTCCAACACGCCAGGGATAGTCCCCCAGGGCATTTGCACGGCCTGTGTCCGCTGCTCAGATCACACTCCTACCCCTTCTGACACACTCCCTCTCCGTCATTTAGACCTGACTTCAAGAGTCCCCTCTTCAGGGTGACCAGCCCCAGCACAGCCACTTCCTTATCCGGGTACATGTTCCACGTTTCCAAGCGTCATCCGACACCCTAAACATTCATCTGTGAATTGTCTTCCCCAACAATGGCGTCCCCTCATCGAGAGCAGGCCTGGGTTCTTGGGATATCCAAGACCTTCAGTAACACTTAAAGGAACAAGTGAGGCATGATGAGTCACACACCACATCCCATTTCCCAGCCCCGCATCCTGCACGTGTGGCCCTGAGCACAGCTCTTCTCTTTCTGTGGCCTCCGTCTCCCCTTCTGAAAAATGGCTGGGCTGAGCTCTGGCCCAGGCTACTTTGCTGTGAGGATTCAAAGGTGGGAAAAGGCTTTGTGATCAGCCGCTCGCACCGCGCCACAAGGGTGGGCCCATTCCTTCATTCCTCCACGGCGTTTACGGAATACCTTCCAAGTGCGCCATTGGCCCACGTGCCAGAGGTGCAGCAGCAACTGTCCACCTGGGGGTGGCCACAGTGACGTGAGGTATCCCAAGGGTCCCCAGGACAGACTGGCCCCCAGCACTGTGGACACAGGGGCCGGATGGTTCTCTGAGGTGGGGCTGCCCTGGGCACTACAGGGTGCTGAGCAGCGTCCCTGGCCTCCACTCTCTCCACTAGGGGCTTGCCCCAGTTGTGACAACCACAGATGTCCCCAGACATGGACTAGTGTCCCCTGGGGGCAGGTCATCCGCACTGAGAACCCTGGGTTAGACCCTCAAACTGTGGCTTGTCGGCCGGGCGCGGTGGCTCACGCCTGTAATCCCAGCACTTTGGGAGGCCAAGGCGGGCGGATCACGAGGTCAGGCGATCGAGACCATCCTGGCTAACACAGTGAAACCCTGTCTCTACTAAAAATACAAAAAATTAGCCGGGTGTGGTGGTGGGCACCTGTAGTCCCAGCTACGTGGGAGGCTGAGGCAGGAGAATGGAGTGAACCCGGGAGGCAGAGCTTGCAGTGAGCCGAGATCCAGTCACTGCACTCCAGCCTGGGCAACAGAGCGAGACTCTGTCTCAAACAAAACAAAACAAAAAAAACTGCAGCTTGTCACAGACCCCTGGATGTTAACTGAAAACACAGTGGCCTGGGCTGCATGCCAGGAATCCTGACCAAGGGCAGCATCTCGAGGTCTCTCACGGCCCGCCTGGGTGGGGTTGCTGTCCACCAACACGTAAAAGGTGTGACTGCTGGGCACGGTGGCTCATGCCTGTCACCCCAGCACTTTGGGAGGCCAAGGCAAGAGGATCGCTGGAGCCCAGAAGCTCAAGACCAGCCTGGGCTACATAGGGAGGCCCCATCTCTACAAAAAATTTAAATTAACCAGGTGTGGTAATATGCACCCAGAGGCTGAGGCAGGAGGATCACTTGAACCTAGGAGTTTAAGACTAACCTGGGCAACATAGCAAAATCTAATCTCTACTAAAAATACAAATAAATACTAGCTGGGCATGGTGGTCGTGCCAGTTGCCCAGTCACCTGGGAGGCTTAGCGGGGAGGATCTCTTGAGCCCAGTAGTTCGAAGCTGCAGTGGGCCATGATCGAGCCCCTGTAGTCCAGCCTGGGTGGCAGAGCAAGACCCTGTCTCACCGTCTCAAAAAAACAAAACCCGGCCAGGCGCGGTGGCTCACGCCTGTAATCCCAGCACTTTGGGAGGCCGAGGCAGGCGGATCATGAGGTCAAGAGATCAAGACCATCCTGGCTAACATGGTGAAACCCCATCTCTACTAAAAAACACACAAAAAAATTTAACCCGGCGTGATGGCGGGCGCCTGTAGTCCTAGCTACTCAGGAGGCTGAGGCAGGAGAATGGCGTGAACCTGGGAGTCAGAACTTGCATTGAGCCGAGTTCACGCCACTGCACTCCAGCCAGAGCGAGACTCTGTCTCAAAAAACAAACCAAAAAAAAAAAACAAAAAAAAAACTCTAGAGCAGTCCTGTGAGATTCTGCCTCCAGGGATGCACAACAGCATCTAGAGCATATGTTGACCCTCAGGACTGGGGAGGGGGAGACTGGAGGCCAGGGACACTGCTCAGCTCCCTGCAGGGACCAGGATGACCCCACCCCAAAGAATGATCCGACCCCAATGTCCACACTGCCAAAGGGGAGACCCTAGGCCACAGGAAGAGAGCGGGGCCAGTGGGAGGAGAAGACCACTCTGGCCAGGGCATGCAACCCCTGGGTGCATCTGAGTCACCTTGAGTTGGGTCCTTTCCTGCGTGCACTGCTGCCCCAGGCCCTGTGGGCTCCCTGGATCCCATCCTGGCTTCACTTTCCCCAGCCACAGTGCCACCTTTCCACCCCCCGAACACACCCAGCTTGCTCCCCGGTAGCTTGCTATCCTGTCCCTGCTTTTGGGGGGGCTTTGTATAGCTGTCTCCCCATCAGTCAGGACGGGACCCAGAGGGACGGCCTTCCTGCTCAGCCCACATCCCCCTCTGCAGACAGATTGTTTTGCTATCTTTGTGTCCCCGCTGTCTTTATTTTTTTTCTTGAGACAGAGTCTTGCTCTGTCACCCCGGCTGGAGTGCAGTGGCATGATCTTGGCTTACTGCAACCTCCACCTCCTGGGTTCAAGTGATTCTCCTGCCTCAGCCCCCCAGGTAGCTGGGATTACTGGCATGCGCCACCACGCCTGGCTAATTTTTGTATTTTTAGTAGAGACAGGGTTTCTCCGTGTTGGTCAGGCTGATTTCGAACTCCTGACCTCAAGTGATCCGCATGCCTCAGCCTCCCAAAGTGCTGGGATTAGAGGTGTGAGCCACGGCGCCCGGCTACCCGCTGTCTTTAAAGATCTGATCTAGCTCTGTCACCCTTGCCGGGAGGCAAGCCCCATGAGTGCAGACCCATGGCTGTTGGTGGTGCTGATGGCATCGTCTCCTAGACGCTCAGTCAGTATCTGCAGCTAAGTGAGTCCTGGGCAGGGGTTCTAAGTGCCCTGGGGAAGGGGCAGCCGTAGGGGAAGCTCTTACCAGCTTTAAGCAATCCTGGAGCTGGGCCAGAGTGTCTCTGGCTTGGAACTGGCCGTGCTGCAGGTGGCTCACCGCGTGTTCAAATGCCCGCTGACGGAAGCTGGGACCCAGGTCACCTAAACGAACGAAGTAGCTCCCCTGCTCCGCCGACAGCACCTTCGGCCCGGGCTGGGAGGCAGCCAGCTGAGCTGAAAAGGAAGGTGCACTGCTCGGTCCCAGAAGCCCCTCAGAGCATTGGGGCTTGGGCTTTATAAAAGTTAAGTGAGGCCGGGCACAGTGGTTCACGCCCATAATCTCAGCGCTTTGGGAGGCCAAGGCGGGTGGATCACCTGGGGTCAGGAGTTCGAGACCAGCCTGGCCAACATGGTGAACCCTTAACTTTACAAAAAATAATAATAGTAATTAGCCAGGTATGTTGGTAGGCGCCTATAATCCCAGCTACTCAGGAGGCTGAGGCAGGAGTATCCCTTGAACCCGGGAAGCATGGAGGTTGCAGTGAGCCGACACTGTGCCACGGCACTCCAGCCTGGGCAGCAAGAGCAAGACTCTGCCTCAAAAATAAGTAAAAATAAAAAATGAAGCTGGGTATAGTGGCTCATGCCTATAATCCCAGTACTTTGGGAGGCTGAGGCTGGAGGATCACTTGAACCCAGGAGTTTGAGGCCAGCATGGGCAACATAGGGAGACCTGTCTCTACAAAAAAATACATAGCCGGGCATGGTGGTCCTAGCTCCTTGAGAGACTGGAGCAGGAGGATCACTTGAACCCAAGAGGTTGAGGCTGTAGTGAGCTATGAACACACCACTGCACTCCAGTGTGGGCGACAGAGCAAGACCTTGTCTCTAAAAAAACGAAAAAGGGCCAGGCGCTCTCATGTGTAATCCCAACACTTTGGGAGGCTGAGGCAGGAGGATCATTTGAGCCCAAACCAAATAAATACGTCTTTTTAAAAAAAGTCAAGGGCCCGGCTAACGACAGTCTCTCACACCTGTAATCCCAGCACTTTGGGAGGCCAAGACAGGCGGATCACGAGGTCAGGCGATCAAGACCATCCTGGCTAACATGGTAAAACTCCGTCTTTGCTAAAAATACAAAAAATTAGCTGGGCATGGTGGCGGGTGCTTGTAGTCCCAGCTACTAGGGAGGCTGAGGCAGGAGAATGGCGTGAACCCGGGAGGCGGAGATTGCAGTGAGCCGAGATTGTGCCACTGCACTCCAGCCTGGGTGACAGAGCAAGACTCCATCTCAAAAAAAAAAAAAGTCAAGGGCCCGCTAGCAGCTGTGCCTGAACCCGGGCATCCCCTCACCTTGCTCCTCTGCATTCATGGGGTGGAAGATGTCCCCCAGTCCCTCCAACTCATTCTGCAGCATCGCCCAGCGTGGGGCTTCTTCGGGGTTGTGTGTGGTGGCCAAAGGCCTTGTGTCCTCCCTGCCCAGGGCGGCCCCTTGGGTGAACGTGGCCACGTCAGTCGCAAGGCTCTTGGTTGTGGCTGCAGCTTCCCAGACAGGCTCCAGGCCTACGCTGAGCATCTCTGGGGGCCTGGAGACACCAGCGAACGGGGCCTCTCGGGGGCTCAGGGCAGTCTGCTCCCCACCATTGTCTGTGGTCCTGGAACTGGTACGTCCACCCCAGGAGGTGGCCTGGGTACTAGGTAACCAATTCTGGAAGGTGCTGAGGCCAGTGTGGATGGCCCCTGTTGCCACGTTCCCTGACCCCATGAGCCCAGCAGACGCTGCATCTTTGGTTCCGGTCAGCACTGCCTTGGTGGTGTCCAGGCCCCCCTGGACAGCCCCTTTGGCCATGCTCATGGCACCGGTCACCCCACTGCAGACGGTGTCCTTGGTACCCGTTAGCACAGCCTTGGAGGTGTCCATGCCAGTCTGCATGGTTCCTTTGGCGACATTCACTGCCCCCATGACTCCAGTAGTCACTGTGTCCTTAGTGCCACTCAGCACTGTCTTGGCTGTGTCCACACCTGTCTGAACGGTCCCTTTGGCCACATTCACAGCACCAGTGACTCCACTGCAGACGGTGTCCTTGGTACTGGTTAGGACAGTCTTGGTGGTGTCCACGCCGGTCTGGACAGTCCCCTTGGCCAAGTTCACAGCGCCTGTGAGCCCAGTGGACACAGCGTCCTTAGTGCCAGTCAGGACAGACTTGGTGGTGTCCAGGCCCCCCTGGACGGCCCCTTTGGCCACATTCGCGGCACCAGTCACCCCACTGCAGACGGTATTCTTAGTGCCGGTCAGCACGGTCTTGGTGGTGTCCACCCCGGTCTGGACAGTCCCTTTGGCGACATTCACTGCCCCCATGAACCCGGTGGACACTGTGTCCTTAGTGCCGGTCAGCATGGTCTTGGCTGTGTCTACACCTGTCTGGACAGCCCCTTTCGCCACATTCACGGCACCGGTCACCCCACTGCCAAGGGTGTTCTTTGTACCTGTAGCGATATTTTGGGTCGTTTTCAGTCCAGTTTGCACAGCCCCCTTGGCCACGTTCACGGCACCGGTGACCCCACTGCAGACAGTGTCCTTGGTACCGGTCAGGACAGACTTGGTGGTGTCCACGCCAGTCTGGACGGCCCCTTTGGCCACATTCACGGCACCGGTCACCCCACCGCAGACGGTGTCCTTGGTGCCGGTTAGGACAGTCTTGGTGGTGTCCATGCCACTCTGGACGGTCCCTTTGGCGACATTCACTGCCCCCATGAGCCCGGTAGTCACTGTGTCCTTAGTGCCGGTCAGCATGGTCTTGGCTGTGTCTACACCTGTCTGGACAGCCCCTTTCGCCACATTCACGGCACCGGTCACCCCACTGCCAAGGGTGTTCTTTGTACCTGTAGCGATATTTTGGGTCGTTTTCAGTCCAGTTTGCACAGCCCCCTTGGCCACGTTCACGGCACCGGTGACCCCACTGCAGACAGTGTCCTTGGTACCGGTCAGGACAGACTTGGTGGTGTCCACGCCAGTCTGGACGGCCCCTTTGGCCACATTCACGGCACCGGTCACCCCACCGCAGACGGTGTCCTTGGTGCCGGTTAGGACAGTCTTGGTGGTGTCCCTTTGGCGACATTCACTGCTCCCATGAGCCCGGTAGTCACTGTGTCCTTGGTGCCAGTCAGCACGGTCTTGGCTGTGTCTACACCCGTGTGGACAGCCCCCTTGGCTACGTTCGCTGCCCCCGTGAGCCCGGTGGACACTGTGTCTTTCGTACCCATGACCACAGACTTGGTGGTGTCCAGGCCCCCCTGGACGGCCCCTTTGGCCACGTTTACGGCACCAGTGACCCCACTGCAGACGGTGTCCTTGGTACCGGTTAACACAGTCTTGGTGGTGTCCACGCCGGTCTGGACAGTCCCTTTGGCCAAGTTTACAGCCCCTGTGAGCCCAGTGGACACAGCGTCCTTAGTGCCAGTCAGGACAGACTTGGTGGTGTCCAGGCCCCCCTGGACGGCCCCTTTGGCCACATTCGCGGCACCGGTGACCCCACTGCAGACTGTATTCTTGGTGCCGGTCAGCACGGTCTTAGTGGTGTCCACGCCGGTCTGGACGGTCCCTTTGGCGACATTCACTGCACCCATGAGCCCGGTAGTCACTGTGTCCTTGGTGCCGGTCAGCACGGTCTTGGCTGTGTCTACACCCGTCTGGACGGCTCCCTTGGCCACATTCGCTGTCCCCATGAGCCCGGTGGACACAGCGTCTTTAGTGCCAGTCAGGACAGACTTGGTGGTGTCCAGGCCCCCCTGGACGGCTCCTTTGGCCACATTCATGGCACCGGTCACCCCACCACAGACGGTGTCCTTAGTACCTGTTAGGACCGTCTTGGTGGTGTCCATGCCTGTCTGGATGGTTCCTCTGGCCAAGTTCATGGCACCAGTTACCCCACTACAGACGGTGTCCTTTGTACCTGCTGCGATATTTTGGGTTGTGTTCAGCCCAGTTTGCACGGCCCCCTTGGCCATGTTCGCTGCCCCCATGAACCCAGTGGACACTGTGTCTTTTGTACCCATGACCACAGACTTGGTGGTGTCTAGGCCCCCCTGGACGGCCCCTTTGGCCAAGTTCATGGCACCAGTCACCCCACTGCAGACGGTGTCCTTGGTACCAGTTAGGACAGTCTTGGTGGTGTCCACGCCGGTCTGGATGGTTCCTTTGGCCACGTTCACGGCACCGGTCACCCCACTACAGACGGTGTCCTTGGTACCTGTTAGGACAGCCTTACTAGTGTCCACACCGGTCTGAATGGTTCCTCTGGCCACATTCACTGCCCCCGTGAGCCCAGTGGACACAGCATCTTTGGTGCCAGTCAGCACAGCCTTGGAGGTGTCCACGCCGGTCTGGACAGTCCCTTTGGCCAAGTTCACTGCCCCCATGACCCCAGTAGTCACTGTGTCTTTGGTGCCGGTCAGCACAGTCTTGGTGGTGTCCACGCTGGCCTGTACGGTCCCTTTGGCCACATTCACTGCCCCCGTGAGCCCAGCGGACACCGTGTCCTTGGTGCCGGTGAGGACAGCCTTCGAGGTGTCCAGACCCCCTTGGACGGCCCCCTTAGCCATGTCCACAGCCCCCGTGACCCCGCTGGACACCACCTCCTTGGTGCCCGTGAGTGCAGACCGAGTGGTATCCAGGCCTCCCTGGACCACTCCCTTAGCCACATCCACCACGCTGGCCATCCCGGAGGAGACGGCATCCTTGGCCCTGGACATCTTGGAACACACCAGGTCTTTGGCCCCGGACACCATTTGCTGAGAAAGGACACAGGTGATCAAGAGAAGGACTGAGAGGCATACTCCACCCCGATGTCCGCCAGCCCAGCCCCCTAGTGTGCCTTGGGGCAAGGAACTGCAGCCACCCAGAGGCCCCCACCTTCTCAAAAAGCAAGCTGCTTCCTCACCCCAACCCGGGTCAACCACTCATCAGGCTGTAGGGTGGCACCCTGGCTCTCCAGGACAAAGTCCTCATGAGCTCACAGCACCAGCCTCTTTCATTCTCACGCGCCCCCTTCCCCTGCTGTAGGCAGGCCTCGTCAATGACAGCACGTCCCAGGCCTGGACTCAACCAAGGTCCCCAGGCCTGGACTCGGCGCAGGTCCTACAGTTACATCTCTGTTCCTCTTGCTTATTCTCCATTCATGGCAAATGTTGAGCCTGGTGCCCTAGTGACACCAGGGAGACCAAAATTGCTTATTAAAAATCATTATATCCGGGCTGGGTGTGATGGCTGATGCCTGCAATCCTAGCACGTTGGGAGCCCAAGGTGGGAGGATCACTTGAGCCCAGGAATTCAAGATCAGCCTGGGTAACCAAACAAGACCCAGTCTCTACAAAATTTTAACAGTTGGCTGGGTGGTGGTGCACACCTGTAGTCCCAGCTACTTGGGAGGCTGAGGCGGGAGGATTGCTTGAGTCCAGGAGGTTGAGGCTGTAGTGAAATATGATCATACCACTGTACTCCAGCCTGGGCAACAGAATAATATTCCGTCTCAAAAATAATAATATATTCAGGCTGGGCGCAGTGGCTCACGCCTGTAATCCCAGCACTGTGGGTGGCTAAGGTGGGAGGATTGCTTGAGCCCAGGAGTTTAAGAGCGGCCTGGGCAACAGTGAGACCCCATGTAATTACAGGGAGTAATTGGGGCTCGTGCCTGTAATCCCAGCACTTTGGGAGGCCAAGGCAGGTGGATCACCTGAGGTCAAGAGTTCGAGACCAGCCTGACCAACATGGTGAAACTCCATCTCTACTAAAAATACAAAAATTAGCTGGGCCTGGTAGTGGGCACTTGTAATCCCAGCTACTCTGGAGGCTGAGGCAGGAGAATTGCTTGAACCCAGGAGGCGGAAGTTGCAGTGAGCCGAGATCGCGCCATTGCACTCCAGCCTGGGTGACAGAGCAAGACTCTGTCTCAAAAAAATAATAAAAGTAGGCCAGGCGCGGTGGCTCACACCTGTAACCCCAGCACTTTGGGAGGCCGAGACGGGCGGATCACGAGGTCAGGAGATTGAGACCATCCTGGATAACACGGTGAAACCCCGTCTCTACTAAAAATACAAACTATTAGCCAGGCATGGTGGCGGGCGCCTGTAGTCCCAGCTACTTGGGAGGCTGAGGCGGGAGAATGGCGTAAGCCAGGGAGGCGGAGCCTGCAGTGAGCTGAGATCGCGCCACTGCACTCCAGCCTGGGCAACATAGTGAGACTCGGTCTCAAAAATATATATATGTATTAATAGTAATAAAAGTAAAAAAATAAAAGCAAAAATGAATGACGGTGATAGCCTAGGAGTTCTAACACTCAGGTGTACCTATGAGGTACTGTTTTGTTTGTTTTTTGAGACAGAGTCTCACCCTGTCACCCAGGCTGGAGTGCAGTGGCACAATCTCAGCTCACTGCAGTCTCTGCCTCCTGGGTTCAAGCAATTTTCCTGCCTCAGCCTCCTGAGTAGCTGGGATTACAGGTGCCTGCCACCACGCTCGGCTACTTTTTGTATTTTTATTTTTTAATTTTTTATTATTTATTTATTTATTTATTTATTTTTTACTTTTTGTATTTTTATAGTAGAGATGGGGTTTCACCATGTTGGCCAGGCTGGTCTCAAACTCCTGAGCTCAATTGATCTGCCCGCCTCAGCCTCCCCAAAGTGTTGGGATTACAGGCATGAGCCACTGCGCCCGGCCAAGGTGCTGTTTTAATTCAGTAAGTTCTCAACTGGGTGATTCTGCCTCCAGGGGGCACTGGGTGATGTCTGGAGATATCTGTAGTTGTCACAACTTGGGGAGACTCCTGGCATGGAGTAGGTGGAGGCCAGGGATGCTGCTCGGCACCCTGCAGTGCCCAGGATGGCCCCACCCCAGAGAACGATCCAACCCCAAATATCCGCAGGACTGAGATTGAGAAGCCCTGAAATTATATTCTCAGAACCCGTCTCCCCACTAACTTTGGCTCAGGTGAGCACCTTGGGCTCTGTAGTTGGAGAGACCCAGATTCAAGTCCCAGCTTTTTACCCTCTCCTGCCCCTGACACTCACTGTGTGGCCTTAGGCAAGTCACATGCCCTCTCTGAGCTCATATCCTTGTCTGGAAAATGCTGATTAAAACAGCTCCTCTTGCCGGGCGCAGTGGCTCACGCCTTTAATCCCAGCACTTTGGGAGGCTGAGGTGGGTGGATCACGAGGTCAGGAGTTCGAGACCAACCCGACCAACATGGTGAAACTCCATCTCTACTAAAAATACAAAAATTAAGGCCGGGCGCAGTGGCTCACACCTGTAATCCCAGCACTTTGGGAGGCTGAGGTGGGTAGATCACGAGGTCAGAAGATCACCACCATCCTGGCTAACACAGTGAAACCCCATTTCTACTAAAAAATACAAAAAATTAGGCGGGCGTGGTGGCGGGTGCCTGTAGTCCCAGCTACTCGGGAGGCTGAGGCAGGAGAATGGTGTGAACCTGGGAGGCAGAGCTTACAGTGAGCCGAGATCATCCCACTGCACTCCAGCCTGGGCGACACAGCAAGACTCCGTCTCAAAAAAAAAAAAAAAAATTAGCCGGGCATGGTGGTGGGCACTTGTCCCAGCTACTCGGGAGGCTGAGGCAGGAGAATCGCTTGAACCTGGGAGGTAGAGGTTGCAGTGAGCTGAGATCGTGCCACCATTGCACTCCAGCCTGGGTGAAAGAGCGAAACTGCATCTCAGAAAAATAAAACTAGAAGAAATAAAAGTGGTTACGCTGCTGTTGCTTTGGTCGCATCGTGCCAGGCACAGCCCTGCGTAGACTGGAGCCTTACGTGATTAGAGTGAGGTAGCACCGCACCCATTTCACAGATGTGGAAATAGAGGCTCAGAGGGGAAGCTCTGCCTGGGATCCCCAGGCTGTCTACCTTCCCTCAGGCCCACAGCAGCCCCCCAGATGGCAGGAGCTGAAATGTCCCAGGAGGGGGCACCCCCAGGGCTCCTGCCACATCAGACCCTGCCCTGCACGTGCCTCTCACCTTTTCCGAAGGTTGCAACTCCTTCTCCGTCCATGGGGCCATCTGCTCTGGGTGGGCGGCCACTGTGGGGACAGGGGCTGGTCAGGGAGGGCGAGGGGATGCAGGTTAGAACCAGCTACCCGGCTGCCCATTGTGCAATAGCCAGGCACGGCCTGAAAGGTCAGGAATGTTTCAGCTACCCCGCCAGGGACAGCAGGAGGTGACATCCACGGCTACCCGCCAGAACTGGTCTCCCCCCAGCCGTGCTGGGGGCTCCCACCAAGCCTAGGGCCGCTGTTCCCCGAAGCAGGGTTCCATGGTACTTCCTCTGCTGGGTGCTGGACACCCACCCTGAGTCCTGGGATTCACAGAGCCTGGGGTGGGGGAGCAGCCCCTTGCCCAACCCACCCCGCCCCCGCTGCAGCTGCCTGCTGCCTGTCGCCAGGCCAAGGTATGTGGAGCAGAAGTCAGCTGCCTGGGGCTCTGGGCCCAGAGGGAGGCCCAGCTCAGGCGGCCGCCCCATCCCTGGGTTCCCTGTCATTGTCCCTGATCGCTCAAGCTGAGCCACGGGAGGCTGGGGAGCTCCCGGGCTGTGTGACCCCAGGGGAGCTGCTGCTTCTGCCTGGGAGTCCGGATCTCACTCTGATGAGCTCAGAGGGGCAGTGCACCCAGCCTGGTCCATGGTGCATCAGAAACGGGGTGCAGGGTGGGGGAACGGCCGAGGGACTGAGTGGGGGGCATTGCAGGGAGACAGGCTGGGTTGAAAGCCACCTTCGGCCACTCACCCCCCATATTTATGCCTCAGTTTCCCCATCTGCCACAAGATGTCCCCCACACAGGCAAATATGGAGGGCTCGCCAAATGGCCAGAAGTCCCTGCCGGGGGAGCTCCTCCTCCTAGGTCCATGTGTAGAGTCCCCCGCACCCCCAGCTGGGCCGGCCACTCACCCTGAGCCTGTGGTCGGGCAGCCTCGGCGGCAGGCGCTCCTGCGGGGTCAGTGGCTGGCCGGGCTCTCGCCGAGCTATGTGCATTGGCCACCAGGTTCCGGGCAGAGCTGAAGCCAGGCAGGGACCCAAAGAAGCTGCCCAGGGTCTGCATTGGGGAGGGGGAGGTGTGCAGGATGAGCGGGCCAAGCCTCGGCAGGGACAGGGGTCGCAGGAAGCATTGATCAGCACAATGCCGCCCCAGCCCCTTGCTCCCACGTGACCTCGGGAAAGTGTTTCAGCCACTCATCCTCAGTTTCCACACCTGGGCAATGGGCAGACTCAGCCTGCCTCCTATCCACAGAGGAAAAGATCGTCTACCTCATCTCCAAAGACCTTTTCCTTCCAGGACCTCCACTGCACAGATGGGGAAACTGAGGCTCAGAGAGGTGCAGAGCTGAGGCCAGCCCAAGGTCACCCGCTGGGGAAGGTGCCAAGGTCTGCGTGGGTCCCCCACCTCCAGCTTGGGTCAGGAAGGAAGGGGTTGGCATCATGGCTCCCAGAGCCGCCCTGCCAGCCCACCAAGGAAGCACCTCTCCAGACGCGAGACCCCAGGACTGTGGAGGTCACCTTCCCTGACTCTGGGGCATCTCCAGGCCCCAGCAAGAATCTGCCCCCCGTTTCCTTTCTTTACCTTGCCCTTGGATTTGGGGGGATCCCGTCTCCCTTCGTCCGGAGCAGACATAGTGAGAATGTGAGAAGCTGGAAGGGGGCAGAGAAGGTGCGTGAATAGGGGTTCCCCAGCCTCCCATCCCACACCCACTCCTCCCGAGAGCCTCAGCAGCCCCCGACACCCACCTGCAGGCCTGGCCTTGCCCTGGTGTCACTGAAGCAGACGCGGCCCCGTTCACCTGGACTGCGCGGGGGTCCCCCTGAGGACGGACTGGCCTGGCTGGCAGCTGGCTCTGCCCTCGGCTCCCTGGCCTTATAGGGTCCAGGGCAGGCGCAGGCCCAGCCGGCAGGGGCAAGCGGCCAATGGGCCCGGGGGAGGCGGCCTGGACGGTCACGTGACCACCTGCCCAACCCAGTGTGGGCCCGGGCCCAGCACCTTTCCCCTGTTCCCTGCCCACAGCTTGCACCAGGCTGAGTGGCTCACAGGCCAGCTGGGCTCCCCTCCTGGACCCCCCTGAGGGACTGCCTGTGTGCCCATCCTGCCTCCAGTTCCATCCACAAGATGGGTATAGTTCAAATCCTCACTGTGCCAGGACGCCTTGACTCGTTACCATCTTTGTGCCTCAGTTTCCTCTCTTGTACTCTGCACCACGTCCCGCAGCGTCCAGCTTCCGCCTTCACTTGCTTCACCCCAGTCACACAGGCCTCCTCGCTGTGCCTCTAGCACACCTGGCACGGTCGTGCCTTAGGGCCTCTGCACGGGCCGTGCCCTCTGCCTGGAACACCTCCCCACAGGTTCCCACAGAACAGTGCCTGGCATACATTTGGTGCTTAATACACGTTTGGCTCAGTAGAACAACACAGAGAGAGATTGTCAGCCTCTGTGAGATGAGGTCATGCACTGAACAAATGCTACCTTTGCGTCACCCAGGCAGAAGCAGGGTCTCAGGGTCTCTGCGAGGAGCAGAGGGTGTCCTCAGTTTGGAGGGGAGCCCGTCACTCTCTAGAAGGGACTTAGACCAAGATGGAGCACCAGCCAAGCTGGGGGCACCCTAGGAGTGAAAACCCAACCTGGGGGGCTTGGGCCAACCCAGGGAGGCTCCCTGGAGGAGGCGTCCTGTTCCAAAAAAAACTGGTGAGGACGGGATTCAAACCCAGACCCGGAACCTTCGTGCTGAGCCCAGCCTATGTGCTGGGCTGGCTGTGGGTGGGTGGGCAGAGGAATGGCTGTGACGCTCACCCTGGGCTGTGTCCCCCTCCTACCTGCCTCCGAGACAGGGTTCCTAGCCCTGTGTTATTGGGGGTGAGAGGGCAGACCCCATGGGTGGCTCTGGGCACTGGGCTGGGAGGAGGGAGGGTCCAGCCACAGGATCTGATGATTCCCAGGCCGTCTGTCTCCTTGGAGCCGACAGTGTGTTTGCTAAACAGTGGGGGAACAAAAGGGGGGGTGTCCCCCAACCTCTCCTACCAGCCAGTGCTTCCCAAGGGTGGCTGGGAGAGCTCTGGGTGCCCCTCCCCTTCCCAAAGGGCGACCACAGCCCAGTGTGTGGGGAGAAAAAATAAATAAGGGATCATAAACATCCCAGCCAGGATCTGCCCCTCCTCTGCCCAGCACCCTCCATGGCTCCCACCTTCCCCGGGGTGGGAGCCAGGGGTCAAAGCCCAAGTCCCCCCTCCCTACAGCCCACTAGACCCTGCATAACCTGCCTCGTCCTGTCCCCACCTTCCCCTCCTCCTCCTCCTCACTCTGCTCCAGTAACACGGGCCTTTTCACTGTACCCATAACACACCAGGACAGTGGAGTCCCTCAGAGACACACGTGACTGTGCCTGCTTAGCCCCCGACACCCTGCCTCAGGGCCTTCATGCAGGTTGTTGCTTTTGCCTCCAGCACCCTTTCTCACATCCCTCACCTCCTTCCAGATCTTTCCTCAAATATCACTTCCTCAAAGAGGCCTTCCTGGATCCCCTCTCCCTTTAAAAAATATATACCTCAGGCCAGGTGCCATGGCTCAGTCTGTAATCCTAGCATTTAGGGAGACCCAGGCAGGAGGATTGGCTTGAGACCAGGAGTTTGAGACCAGCCTGGGTGACAGAGCGAGATCCACGTCTCAAACGAAAAATAAATAAAATAAATTTACATATATTTATGTATATTTAAATATATATATTTTTTCTTTTGAGACAGAGTCCCGCTCTGTCGCCCAGGCTGGAGTGCAATGGTGCCATCTCGGCTCACTGCAAGCTCCACCTCCTGGATTCATGCCGTTCTCCTGCCTCAGCCTCCCGAGTAGCTGGGACTACAGGCTCCCGCCACCACACCTGGCTAATTTTTTGTATTTTTAGTAGAGACGGGGTTTCACTGTGCTAGGCAGGATGGTCTCGATCTCCTGACCTCGTGGATCCACCCACCTTGGCCTCCCAAAGTGCTGGAATTATAGGTGTGAGCCACCATACCCGGCCACCCAAAAAATATTTTTAAATAAAAATTAAACAAATTAATGGGCCAGGCACGGTGGTTCATGCCTGTAATCCCAGCACTTTGGGAGGCCAAGGCCGGTGGATCACCTGAAGTCAGGAGTTTGAGACCAGCCTGACCAACATGGCGAAACCCTATCTCCACTAAAAATACAAAAGTCAGCTGTGTGTGGTGGCACACGCCTGTAGTCCCAGCTACTCAGGAGGCTGAGGCAGGAGAATCACTTGAACCCGGGAGGTGGAGGTTGCAGTGAGCTGAGATCGCGCCACTGCACTCCAGCCTGGGTGACAGAGACAGACTCTGTCTCAATAAATAAATAAATAAATAAATAAATAAATAAATAAATCCCAGCGCTTAGCTCAACCCATTCTCTTTTCCTCACCTCTGCTCCAGTGAAACTGATTTCCCTACTGCTGTGCCTTTCCCTAAGCTGTTCCCTCTGCCAAAATGCTTATCCCTGTGTGTTGTTCTGATCATCCTCAACAGGCCTGGCCCTGCCAGGAGCCCCCAGCCTCATGTGGGAAAAGACGACAAGGCTGCCTGTCGTTATAAGTCAAGGTGGAAAGGGCAAGAAACCTTGAGAAGGTGACCTGTGGAGGACCGGAGGAGGGAGGTATCCAGCTGGGATAGAGCCCAGGAAGCCTTCCTGGAGGAGGCGGCATTGAGGCTGGGCCTTCAGGATGTATGAGATGTGTCCGAGGGACGGATAGGGGGTGGGAAGGGCATTCCAGGTGGCCACACAGCCTCAGCAAAGGCCCGGAGGTGGGAATGTGCCCACTTCCATGGGAGTAGAGCGAAGTATCCAGGTCAGGCTGGAGGAGGAAGCTGGAAGGTGAAGAGTTTGGTCTGTGGGCAGCGGGGACTTGTGGGAAGTTCCAGAACAGGAGCAGGGAGGTGGATTTGGCTGGTGGAAGTGGTCGGAGATCCCAGAGCTGCCCTCTGGACCACGTCCCAGGGAAGTCAGGGGCCACTCTGACCTCACCATACCACGCTATGGTTTCCTAACACCCCGCCCAGTCCCAGGGGAGTTGACAGAGCAGCCAGAAATGCGGTCAGAGGACAGGAGGGAACCCCCGAGACCAGCCCATGGCCCTTGCCCTGCCTCTGTCTTCCCATCCTGACCAGCGCAGCTGGAGAGACCACAGCAAGACCAGCTCCTGCAGGACCAGGAGGTGGGAAGACAGCTGCCCCATCTGACTCCTTCCCCTTCTGTTCTGCTCCCTGCAATTTCCACGAAATTCACCTGGACCAAGATGCGAACAGCTTCCATGCGACCGAAGGGGCGATGCTCTTGTTTATTTTTAGAGACAGGGTCTCGCTCTGTTGCCCAGACTGGAGCGGAGTGGTTACCGATCAAAGCTCACTGCAGCTTCATCATCCTGAGTTCGAGGGATCCTGCTGCCTCAGCCTCCTGAGTAGCTGGGGCACAGGCTCGCACCATGCCTATTTTTAAAATTTTTTGTAGAGACAAGGTCTCGCTATGTTGCCCAGGTTGGTGTCAAAACTCCTGGGCTCATACAATCCTCCCACCTCAGCCTCCCAAAGTGCTGGGATTACAGGTGTGAGCCATATGCCCGACTAATTTTTTTTTTTTTTTTGAGACGGAGTCTCGCTCTGTCACCCAGGCTGGAGTGCAGTGGCTGGATCTCAGCTCACTGCAAGCTCCGCCTCCCGGGTTTACGCCATTCTCTTGCCTCAGCCTCCCGAGTAGCTGGGACTACAGGCGCTCGCCACCTTGCCCGGCTAGTTTTTTGTATTTTTTAGTAGAGACGGGGTTTCACCGTGTTAGCCAGGATGGTCTCGATCTCCTGACCTCGTGATCCGCCCGTCTCGGCCTCCCAAAGTGCTGGGATTACAGGCTTGAGCCACTGCGCCCGGCTGCCCGACTAGTTTTAAGTTGCAATGCTTACCCCACGTGGGCTGGGCAGTAATGATGGATCCCAGACAGGATGACAGGCAGGTCAGAGAAGCACCATTCTTCCAGATCTTGAACCCTGGCTCTACACAGCCCCTCCCTCTCCATCTCTGCGGTGACACACCTCCGTGGCTCCCAGCCCCCTGGGACTGAGACCCACCCTGGCTGGAACACACATGGGCCTTTCAACAACAAAAACGACCTTTATTCTGGGGGCAAATCTCAAACAGCAAAGCAAGCGGGTGTGGCAGGCTGAGCAGCACAGCCCACGGGCATCTTCGGGGAACCCACCAGTCCAGGATGTAAAAACTGAGGGAGGAGGAGGACTCCCTTTTCCAAGTTCCTAATAGGGCAAAAGGTGTGTTTCCCTGAAAAGTATTTTTTAAAAAAATGTTTGAGATAAGGTCTTGCTCTGTCACCCAGGCAAGAGTACAGGGGCCAGATCACGGCTGACTGCAGCCTCCAACTCCTGGGCTGAAGCAGTCCTCCCACCTTGGCCTCCCAAAGTGCTGTGATTACAGGCGTCAGCCACCACACCCAGTCAGGGCTCACTTTTCAAAGCCCCAAACAGCAGGCATTGGGCAAAATGTGTGTTTGTTTCTTGGGGAGGCTGTTACTATTATTTTTTAGTCTTGCTCTGTCACCCAGGCTGGTGTACAGTGGCGCAATCTCTGCTCACTGCAACCTCCCGCCTCTCGGGTTCAAGCAATTCTCCTGCCTCAGCCTCACAAGTAGCTGGGACTACAGGTGCACACCACCACGCCTGGTTTTTTTTTTTTTTTTTAATAGAGATGGGGTTTCATCATGTTGGCCAGGATGGTCTCGAACTCCTGACCTCAGATGATCTACCCGCCTCGGCCTCCCAAAGTGCTGAGATTAGAGGCATCAGCCACTGTGCCCAGCCTCTTGGAGAGGTTTGGATTAGCTTCATGGAGCCAGGGAGCAGGACATAGGTGAAGAACCCAGCTCGTGGCTCAAGCTGGCCTGAATTGGGTTCGAGGTCCTGCTCCCCCTGGGCCTCCTTGTCCATGTGTGCAAGGAAAAAATGGGAGAGTCTAATACCAAAAAGGTGGTCAGGGATCCTGAGTTGGGTCTGATTCTACAGAAGGGTCAAGGCCAAGACCTCATGCTTACGTGTGGCCACCAGGGGGCAGCAGGGATCTGGGCATGCAGGTGGCCTTTCCTCCCAGCCTCCACTGGCCCATGTGGTCAGAAGTCCAGCTCGGGCATCAGGGTGTGCTTGACCGAGCAGCTGGGGGTTTCGGGTTCCTGCTCGCAGATGTCCCTGGCGACACCCATCCCGTCCCCATCACCATTCCCATCCCTGTGCTGGGCCTCCCAGGCTCTCTGCTGGGCCGGCCAGTCCAGGTGCGCCCAGCGGGGGTCAGGGCCCCCGATGACCTCATCCACCTGGTCCGCCAGGTCAGGCAGGGGCTCGGGTCGCTCCACAAGGATGGGTGCAAAGGGTCCCACCAGCCAGGGCAGCGGCACGGCCTGCACCACCAGCTCCAGCAGCTCATCCACGCAGGCGTGTGCACGGGCCACGCTACCCCGGCCCTCGGCCAGCACGGCTGCTGGCACATCCCCGAAGCAGCGGGCATCAGCGAAGGCAGTCTGCAGGGCGTCCACGCTGCGCCGCACCTCAGCCACCTTCTCCTGGGCGCTGGGGGGCAGGCCCCGCACACTGGACTCCAGTGCCTCTACCGTGCCCTGCAGCTCCTGCGTCAGGCTGCGGGACAGCACCAGCGTCTCCAGCTCTGCCTGCAGGGGGCAGGGACCTCAGTTCCCCCTATGGACGCCCAGGAGGACTGCTGTCCTGCCTCAGTTTCTCTGATGGACCTACAGTGGGGCTGTCAATCTGTCTCATAGACCTCATAGTCCTGTCCCCCATAGACACAGAATGTGACCCAGCCCTGCCTTGGTCTCCTTTAAACACACAATGGGGCTGGGCGCGGTGGCTCACACCTGTAATCCCAGCACTTTGGGTGGCCGAGTCGGGCAGATCACCTGAGGTCAGGAGTTCAAGACTAGCCTGGTCAACATGGCAAAATCCCGTGTCTACCAAAAATACAAAAATTAGCCAAGTGTGGTGATGGGCGCCTGTAGTCCCAGCTACTCAGGAGGCTAAGATAGGAGAATCGCTTGAACCCGGGAGGCGGAGGTTGCAGTGAGCTGAGATCGCGCCACTGCACTCCAGCCTGGGCGACAGAGTGAGACTCCATCTCAAATAAATAATAAATAAAAATAAAGTGGGCTGGGCACAGTGGCTCAAGCCTGTAATCCCAGCACTTCGGGAGGCTGAGACAGGCGGATCACGAGGTCAGGAGATCTAGACCATCCTGGCTAACCCAGTGAAACTCCGTCTCTACTAAAAAATACAAAAAACTAGCTGGGCGAGGTGGCGGGCGCCTGTAGTCCCAGCTACTCGGGAGGCTGAGGCAGGAGAATGGCGTGAACCCGGGAGGCGGAGCTTGCAGTGAGCTGAGATCCGGCCACTGCACTCCAGCCCGGGCGACAGAGCCAGACTCCGTCTCAAAAAATAAATAAATAAATAAAGTGGAAGGTGGAGACATGGTTTCTAGGCTATAGGATCAGGGAGAGAATGTGGAGGGTGGGAAAGAGAGAAGGAGCGGGAAGCCAGGGACAACTGCCTGCCTGGGCCAGCACCCCTTCTTCCCTCACCTCCCTGCATCTCAAAAATAAATAAATAATAAAACAATAAAACTCCATCTCAAAATACATACATAAGTAAAATAAACACACAGTGGGACTTAAAGCTGCCTCAGTTTCCCCCCATGGACACCTCGACTAGCTGACTCAGCACTTGGTTTGAGATAGCTTGAGCTGGGTCCCCGACAGCACTGGGCTGATCCGCAATCCGTCACTCCCCGTCTTCCTCCGCGGCCTGGCGGCAGACACCACCTCACCTGGCACTCCTGCGGTCTCACCTGGCGCCCTGAAAGTCTCACCTGGCTCCGGCGACGGGTCTTCGGATTGCACTGACCCCATTCCCCCCATAGTTCGTGCACTTTCCCGGGGCGGGCCGGGGTGGTGGGGGTCACCCCACACTGCATGTGGTCTATCTGCAAGGACAGAGATGGTGGTCTTCAGAGCTGAAGGATCTGGGGGTGGAGGTGAGGGTGGGGGTGGGGGTGGGGTCCAGGACCACTGATTTGGCCTCAGTAAGCATTTAGGAGACAGAGGCAGGTTGTGCAGGGCCGTGGGGAAGACTTGGACTTGGACCCCAAGGCAGGTGGGAGCCATAGAGGGCTGTGGGTAGAGAAGAGACCTGTGGGTAGAGAAGAGACCTGACTCAGGGGCTCACAGGTGCCCTCTGGTGGCTGCTGTGGGGAGGGACGCGCTGAGGATGGGAGGATTCTGATGAGGAGGGCACAAGAGGAAGGTTCTCTTCTGACCTACCCTAACTCGCTCTAAATTCCAGCTCCTCCTTCCCGTCTTCCACAAAACCCCTCCCCGACTCCCCAGGCAGTCATGACACCCCTGGGCTCCTCCAGGCCCGGGTCCCCCAGCGCTGAACACATGCAGCTGGAGACAGCTGCACCCAGCTCCGCCTCCCGCTTCAGGCTAGCCCGGGATCCGGTATTCAGCTGGCGCTCAATCCATACTGATTGGCCTGCATCCCGGAGCAGGGGTGGGCCGCGGGCTCTCACCAGTTCCAGCGTCTCCTGCAGCTGGGCCAGGGTGTCCTGGGCACGGTGTTTGCTCTGCCTCAGTTTCCCCAGAGAGTGCTCGTAGGCCAGGTGGCGAATCCGCGCCGACAGGGAGCCGAGGCGCACAAAGTAGCCCTGCTGTCTCCTCTGATCCTCCACCGAACCCACTTCCGGGCCCTCGGCCTCAGCCGCCAGTGCCTCTGGAGGACAGGATTCGGGGACAGCGCGGGGTCAGCACGGCCACCCCCCCCTCCACCTCTGCTCTCCCACCTCTGGGTACAGAAGCCACAGGTTCCCACATTCACAGTTCTCTCCGACTGACATCAACCCATTTGGTCCTCCCCAAGCTGTAAGATGTAGGCACTATGGTGGGTCCTGTTTTACACAGGAGGAAAAATGAGGCAAGGGAGAGGTGAGATCCTGCAAGATGCAAGAAGCAGACCAGGATTGGAACCCAGGCACGTTGACCCCAAACTGCTTAACCATTTTTTTTTTTTTTTTTTTTTTGAGATGGAATCTTGCTCTGTCCCCCACACTGGAGTGCAGTGGTGCTATCCCAACTCACTGCAACCTCCCCCTCCCAGGATCAAGCGATTCTCCTGCCTCAGCCTCCTAAGGAGCTGGGACCACAGGCGTGCACCTCCACACTTAAGTTTTATATTTTTGTATTTTTGTATCTACTAAAAATAGAGGTGAAACCTCTACTAAAGTTTTGTTTTTTTAGTAGGGTTTCACCATGTTGGCCAGGCTGGTCTAGAACTCCTGAGCTCAACTGATCCGCCTGCCTCGGACTCCCAAAGTGCTGGGTTAAGCAGCCTTTAAAACATATAGCTTGGGTGCAGCGGCATGCACCTGTAATCCCAGCACTTTGGGAGGCCGAGATAGGAGGACTGCTTGAGCCTAGGGAGGATTACTTTGAGATCAGCTCAGGCAATATAGCAAGACCCCATCTCTAGAAAAGAAATACAGAAATTAGCCAGGGCCGGGCACAGTGTGGCGTGTGCCTGTTGTCCCAGCTGCTTGAGAAGCTGAGGCAGGAGGATCACATGAGCCCAGGAATTCAAGGCTGCAGTGAGCTATGATCACGCCACTGCCCTGTAGCCTAGGTAACAGAGCAAGACCCCATCTCAAAAAAGATTAAAATTTAAAAAAGAATGAAAAAATAAAAAAAGAAAATCCACACAAGACATGATGAAAATAAAAAAGAATATATCGTAGTCCAGGCACAGTGGCTCACACCTGTAATCTCAGCACTTTGGGAGGCCAAAGCAGGGGGATCACTTGAGCCCAGGAGTTGGAGACCAGCCTGGCCAACATAGCAAGACCCCATCTCTACAAAAAAATTTTTTTTAATCAGCCAGATGTGGTGGTATGCACCTCTATTCCCAGCTGTCCAGGAAGATGAGGCAGGAGAATCACTTGAACCCCAGAGGCAGAAGCTGCAGTGAGCCGAGATCACACCACTGCACTTCAGCCTGGGCGACAGAGCGAGACTCCATTTCAAAAAAAAAAAAAAAGGTGGTTGGGTGTGGTGGACTCACGCCTGTAATCCCAGCACTTTGGGAGGTCAAGGCAAGCAGAACACCTGAGGTCAGGAGTTTGGTCAACATGCGAAACTGCATCTCTACTAAATACACAAAAATAGCCGGGTGTAGTGGTGGACGCCTGTTATCCCAGTTAATCAGGAGGCTGAGGCCGGAGAATCGCTTGAACCCAGGAGGCAGAGGTTGTAGTGAGCTGAGATCGCAATACTGCACTCCAGCCTGGGTGACAGAGTGAAATTTTGTCTCAAAAAAAAAAAAAAATAAGAAAAGTCACGGGAGCCCGGGCAAAAAAAAAGACCCAAAAAAAGCCCCCCATGGGTTTTTTTTTTTTTTTTTTTTTTTTTGGGAGATGGAGTCTTGGTCTGTCACCCAGGCTGGAGTACAATGGTGCCATCTCGACTCACTGCAAGCTCCGCTTCCCAGGTTCAAGTGATTCTCCTGCCTCAGCCTCCCAAGTAACTGGGATTACAGGCACCCATCAACTACCCAGCTAATTTTTTGTATTTTTAGTAGAGATGTGGTTTCACTATGTTGGCCAGGCTGGTCTCGATCTCCTGACCTCGTGATTCGCCCGCCTTGGCCTCACAAAGTGCTGGGATTACAGGCGTGAGTCACCGTGCCTGGCAGTGTGTCTAGTTTTTCAAAACAAGCCAAGAATTGGGACATGTAATGCAAAATCTGGTTGTTAAATGCATGCAAAGAATGAAAATATTTAAAACATACTGCATGGGCATTTGGGGGTCCACCAGTTTGGGACCTCAAGTCTAAAAGCCCTATACGCCCTTAGGGTCTGGGTATTCTGACTCCTGGCAGGATGCAGGTTGGGAGACCATGGAAGTGACTGGAAGGGAGGACGGGCCTGGTTTCAAGTACTGTGTTTCCTGATCTGCTGTGTGACCTTGGGTGAGTCTCAGACCTCTCTGATCTGTACCACAGAGGGATGGGGACTAGGCAGGAGGACTCAGCGGTTAGGGATGAGGGTGTCGTCCTCACCGAGCTCTTCCTCCGTCATGGGCAGGAAGTGATCCACCAGCTCCTCTGATTTTTCCAGCACAACGTCCATGGCATGGCTCACGGAGCGCTTCAGCTCCACGCTCCAGCGCCGGCCACGCCGGGCCAGGTCCACCACACCCGTGACACTGCTGGCCACCGCGTCCTTGGCCGAGGTCACCACCTGGAAGGAAGGGCCCCCCCTACTCCAGGCACCGCGGGACTCCAGCTCCATTTCTGCCACCCTAGTTCCCTGGGGCTGGGACTCAAAGATCGCTGGACTTCCTCCTGGCTCCGTGCCTCAGTTTCCCCTATAAAAGGGGTGATAAAACCCTTCCCTCAGAGGGTGTTGAGGCAGTTACCCGCCCTTACTAGCAATACATATATACACACACATATACACATATATACACACATATACATATATACACACGTATACCTATATATGCACATATACACATACATATATACATGTATAAATATATGTACATGTATACTATATATACATATACACACACGTGTGTGTATATATGTGTGTGTGGGTGTATATATATTGCAGTTATCTTAACCTGGCTGTTTTTTCTCGAGTTAACTAAAAGCCTGGCTGGCACCATCCCTTCCTCCCTCCCACCTCTACTCTGGCCTGCCCCCACTGGAGGTCCCCATGTCTAGTTATCTGGGGTACCGTCTCCGAAGGTTGCTGCAGAAAGGGAAGCTTCTCCTCCAGCTTGTCCAGGCCCCTGCAGGCGAGACTGTTCACGGAGGCCACTGAAGGGAGGGAGAGAGGCAAGGAGACTCGGGGAGATGCAGAGGGAGATAGGGACACAGTGAGAGTTGTAGAGGGAGGGAATGCTAGAGAGAGAAGCAGAGACAGAGAAGGAAGGAGACCAGGAGAGACAGGGAGAGACCACACAGAATGATGGAGACGAGACCCACACCAGTAGAGGCACAGGCTTCCTGAGACCTTACAGCAAGAAGCCACAAAGACGCTGGGGCAAATACCTGAGGCTCCTGGAGACAGATGCCAGCAGAGGGAGATGCGGAGAAGGCTTAGACCACAGGGGGACCTGGCTGCCTCCCTAGGTGAGACTGGGGGCCCTGAGGGTGTGGGTATGCCACTGGGTTGGGCACTGCCTCCTCTGTTCTCCTGCCTGGGCTCTGCCACCCACCCTATTCTCCCAGCACCAAGGTGACTTTGCAGCTGTGCCCAGCTCAGATGGCCCAGCGGACAGACTCAAGGTCACAGAAGCTGGCTGAGAGGCAGGTGAGGAGTGCTAGGCTGGGACCCTCAGGTGACCCTCTTCATGGGTCAGACTATAGGCCAAGGGTCCTACAGTCCCCCCCACCCCCTCACCCCGTCATCGGCTCAGGGGTCCACAGAGATGTGAGAACTGCAGAGCGGAGGCTGCAGGGCTCAGGACAGGCAGAGGCAGGCACAGAGGGGAGGAGGCCTGGAGAGACAAATGGACCCAAGGCACGTCAGGCCAACAAACGAGGGGGAACAGGGAGACAGATGGAATACGGACAGAGAGGAGGGGCCCCAGCAGTAAACAGGTAAGGGGAGAGGGTCGGAGATCAGATTTATTTATTTTTGAGACAGAGTCTAGCTATGTCACCCAGGCTGGAGTGCAGTGGCACAATTTCGGCTTGCCACTGGACCCTGGGACCCGTCTCCCAGGTTCAAGCGATTCTCCTGCCTCAGCCTCCGTTGGAGCTGGGATTACAGGCGCCCACCACCATGCCTGGCTAATTTTTGTATTTTTAGTAGAGATGGGGTTTCACCATGTTGGCCAGCCTGGTCTCGAACTCCTGACCTCAAGTGATCCGCCTGCCTCAGACTCCTAAAGTACTGGGATTACAGGCATGAGCCACCATGCCTGGCAGGGGATCAGATTTTATATATATACACACACATACATACATACACACACACACACACATATATATATATATATTTTTTTTTTTTTTTTTTTTGAGATGGAGTCTCACTCTGTTGCCCAGGCTGGAGTGCAATGGTGCAGTCTTGGCTCACTGCAACCTCTGCCTCCCAGGTTCAAACAATTCTTCTGCCTCAGCCTCCCGAGGACCTGGGATTACAGGTGCCTGCCACCACACCTGGCTAAGTTTTGTATTTTTAGTAGAGATGGGGTTTCACTATGTTGGCCAGGCTGGTCTTGAACTCCTGACCTCGTGATCCGCCTACCTCAGCCTCACAAAGTGCTGGGATTGCAGGCATGAGCCACCACACCCAGCCAGATTTAAAAAACAAAAAAAAAATTTTTGTTTGAGATACGGGATCTCACTATGTTGCCTCAGCTGGTCTTGAATTCCTGGCCTCAAGTGAGGCCTCCTGCCTCGGCCTCCCAAAGCACTGGGATCATAGGCATGAGCCGCCATGCTCAGCTGGTGATCAGGTTAAAGAGGGACTTAAGTGCAGAGATTGAGGAGAGGCGGCATGGCAGTGGGACAGGTGGCTAGGCTGAAGATGACTCCCAGGAATGTCATGCAGATAGACCAAGGAGGATGGGACAGGGGGCAAGCCACAGTTCTGGGAAAATGAGCTGGGGCACTCACACTGGGGCTGCAGGTGCTCCAGCAGCGGCTGGGCGTGGTCCAGGGCACGGGTGGTCAGGCCGCACACGCAGTTCTCAGCCAGGCGGCAGGCAGAGCCCAGCAGCGGGTGCCTGTCCTTGGCCGCGCTGTAAGCATCGCAGACTGCGGTGCACGTGGTCCTGACCAGGGGCAGAGCCACCACACGCTGCACCACATTCTGTGGGAAAGGCTGGCATCAGGGGGGCCCTGGGGGAAGTGGGGCCCCAGCCATACCTCAACCTACTTCCCCTCTCTAGGCCAGGACGAGGGATGGGAGAGTGGAAGGATAGAGTACTGAACACCCCGCCATGTAGAGGCAGTGAAGATGCATGTGGATGTGAGAATGTCATGGTTCCTTAACTCACAATCTCCTCTTCCCATGGTGTACACAGAACATTACAATTTTGTTTTCTTTTGTTGAGATGGGGTTTCACTCTTGTCACCCAGGCTGGAGCACAGTGGCACCATCTCAGCTCACTGCAACCTCCTCCTCCTGGATTCAAATGATTCTCCTGCCTCAGCCTCCCAAGTAGCTGGGATTACAGGCACCCGCCACCACACCTGGCAATTGTTATTGTTATTATTGTTATTTAAGACAGAGTTTTGCTCTTATTGCCCAGGCTGGAATGCAATGGTGCGATCTCAGATCAGTGCAACCTTCGCCTCCTGGGTTCAAGTGATTCTCCTGCCTCAGCCTCCCGAAACGCTGGGATTACAGGGATGCACCACCATATCTGGCGGGTTTTTTTTTGTTTTGTTTTGTTTTGTTTTTTGTATTTTTAGTAGAGATGGGGTTTCTCCACGTTGGTCAGGCTGGTCTCAAACTCCCAACCTCAGGTGATCCACCCACCTCGGCCTCCCAAAGTGCTGGGATTACAGGTGTGAGCCACCGTGCCCAGCCATTTATTTATTTATTTATTTATTTTTTAAGTAGAAACAGGGTTTCACTATGTTGGCCAGGCTGGTCTCAAACTCCTGACCTCAGGTGATCCACCCAACTCAGCCTCCCAAAGTGCTGGGATTACAGGCTTGAGCCACGGCGCCTGGTCACAATTTTTTTGTTTTCAATAGAGACAAGGTCCTGCTCTGTTGCCCAGGCTGGAGGGCAATGATTCAAGCATGGCTCCCAGGAGCCTCAGCCTCCCAGGCTCAAGCAATCCTCCCACCTCAGTCTCCAAGTACCTGTGATTACAGGTGCACACCACTGTGCCCAGCTAATTTTATTTTATTTTATAGAGATGGGGTCTTGCTGTGTTGCCCATGCTGGTCTCGAACTCCTGGCTCAAGTGATCCTCCCGCTTCAGTCTCCTAATATGGGATTATAGGCATGAACCACTGCACCTGGCCAAATACTATATTTGGGTGGAAAAGGTCTGCATACTTCTGTCTCCTGGGTTCAAGAGATTCTCCTGCCTCAGCCTCTCAAATAGCTAGGATTACAGGCAGCCACCACCCCACCTGGCTTTTTTTTTTTTTTTTTTTTTTTTTTTGAGATGGAGTCTTGCTCTTGTTACCCAGGCTGGAGTGCAGTGGCGTGATCTCGGCTCACTGCAACCCCCGTCTCCAGGGTTCAAGCGATTCTCCTGCCTCAGGCTCCTGAGTAGCTGGGATTACAGGCACCCGCCACCACGCCCGGCTAATTCTCGTACTTTTAGTGCAGACAGGGTTTCACCATGTTGGCCAGGCTGGTCTCAAACTCCTGACCTCAGGTGATCTGCCCGTTTGGCCTATCGAAGTGCTGGGATTACAGGCGTGAGCCACCGTGCCCAGCCTGACCTGTGCAGTTCAAACCCGTGTTGTTAAAGGGTCGACTGTGATCTGTCTGCTCGAGGGAGGAGATGTTAGAGTTTGGGGGTTCAGAGCACTGCCCCTGGAGCACAATGGCCTCTGTTCACTTCTGGTTCAACTGCCTCCAAGCTGTGTGAACTTGGGCAAGGAACTGAACCATTCGGTGCCTTGGTTTCCCCATCTATGAAATGCATTACTAGGGTTGTGATGGGGTATTCAAGGAGCCAATATACATGGAACTCTTGCAACCGATACAGTGATTGCTGCTCTTACTATTGTTGTTATTGAGGGCGCCATGATGGTGGACGTGGAGACAAAAGGATACAGGTGGGGAGACCCAGGGATCAGAGGAGAGGGAAAGGGTTGGGTAGGGGCCACAAAAGCCAGCTGGGTGTCTTTGAGACACTCCCCTCCCAGGGCCTCATTAAGCCCCCACTAGGAAATAGACCGTCTCCTCCATGGACCAAAATATTTTATGAGTCAGGTTTTCCCAGCAAGGAGAGGAGTGGGGCGGGATACCTGGCCTGAAACGCTCCTAGAAGGGACTGTCCCACACAATTCCTTGTGTCCCCGCTCCATGGGAGGCACAGCCCTCACCTGCTGGGTCTGGGAATCTGAGCCACTGGGTCTGGGGATGTGAGCCGCCTCCTCTTCGGACATCGTGCTGCAAACAGGGTCACCCTGCAGGGCAGGATTGAGTAAGGGGGGCACCTGCCCAGGCGTCAGATCCTGTCAAATAAACCTCTTGGGGCCTCAGTTTCATCTGAATAATGGGGCATTCTGCGGGGTTCAGACAATGCATGTCCAGAGCTCTGTACACAGAAGGTGTCTAATAATGAGCCTCTGGCAAGGTGGGGTTGCTGAAGTGACTTGAAGCATGGTCTCTGAGGTGAGAGAGACCTGAGTTCAAATGCTACCATTAATTGTCGTGTTATTTTTATTTATTATTATTATTATTATTTTGAGGCGGAGTCTCGCTCTGTCGCCCAGGCTGGAGTGCAGTGGCCGGATCTCAGCTCACTGCAAGCTCCGCCTCCCAGGTTTACGCCATTCTCCTGCCTCAGCCTCCCGAGTAGCTGGGACTACAGGCGCCCGCCACCTCGCCCGGCTAGATTTTTGTATTTTTTAGTAGAGACGGGGTTTCACCGTGTTAGCCAGGATGGTCTTGATCTCCTGACCTCGTGATCCGCCCGTCTCGGCCTCCCAAAGTGCTGGGATTACAGGCTTGAGCCACCGCGCCCGGCCTATTTATTATTTTTAAAAGACAGAATCTCTCTCTTGCCCAGGCTGGAGAGCAGTGGCGCCATCTCAGCTCACTGCAATCTCCGCCTCCCAGGTTCAAGTGATTCTCCTGCCTCAGCCTCCCAGTTAGCTGGGATTACCCACGTGCCACCATGCTCGGTTAATTTTTTTATTTTTAGTAGAAACGGGGTTTCGCCGTGTTGCCCAGGCACGTCTCAAACTCCTGGGCTCAAGTGATCCGTCTGCCTCAGCCTCCCAAAGTGCTGGGATTACAGGCATGAGACACTGCACCTGGCCTGCTGTGTGATTTTTGGCAAGCGCCTTCACCTCTCTGGGCTGTTTCCTGTTTTGTTAGATGGGGGAGGTCCCCGCTACCCCTGCAGCCCCTGCCTGGGCCCAGAACTGCCCAAGCACCCCGGACGGTTGGAGGTGATAGCTGCTGAGTCCTAGTCCACTCACAGCTCATTTGACAGGCAGGGCAACTGAGGCACGCAACAGGTCCATACTGGTCCCAAGGTCACGCAGCCAGCTAGAGTTAGAGGGGGGAGCTCGACTTGTCGCCTGCGATCCCTCCGGTTGCCACCCCGCGTCCTCTGAGGCCTGGTCCTCGCCCAACTGGGTCCTGAGCTGGGGCCAACTGGGCCAAGGGTCCCAGCCACCTGCTCTGGCCCGTCGTACCCGTCCCACGCCGCCGGACCTTCGCCCAACCACCCTATCTGGAGCTCCTCTCCTGAGCCCGGGGGACGCTCCTGGACGCCGCCCTCAGGGCACTCACCTGTGCGCGAGCGGCTTCAGACCCCAGGTGTCTCCGCTGACCCCCACGCTGAAGTCTCCACCCCCTGCTCACCGGCCCCGCCCATCTTATATCTGCTTGCGGAGTGGGGGCCTCCGGAACTGACCAATGGGGAGAGGCCGTGCGGGGGCGTGCCCAGGGGGTGTGGCTCCAGGCTTCCCTCGCCCTCTCCTTGGGCTAGTCCCACGCTTTGCGGTTGCCATAGCAATCTGGGAGCGCTGGATGCAAAAGATTGATCTATTATACTTTATTATACCAAGTTTGTCCACCTGTCACCCTCACTGCTGTTGCCATGGAGATGGTCCATGCGATCACAGCCCCCATGGCCCTGCTGAGTGACCTTGGCCAAGTCGCTGATGACTTTTCTTATCATTAATTATTATTATTTATCGATTTTTGAGACTGGGTCTTGCTCCGTTGCCCAGGGCTAGAGTGCAGTGGTGTGATCATAGCTCACTGCAGCCTTGCCTTCCCAGGCTCAGGTCATCCTCCTGCCGCAGCCTCCTGAGTAGCTGGGACCACAGGCACACACCACCACGCCCAGCTAACTTTTTTTTTTACTTTTTGTAGAGACGAGATCTCCCTGTGTTGACCAGTTTGGTCTTGAACCCCTAAGGCCCAAGTGATCCTTCCACCTCAGCCTCCCGAATTGCTGGGATTACAGGTGTGAGCCATTGCACCCAGCTTCTTTTTATTTCTTAATCTGCCCCTTAACTAACCAGAAGCCAGGCCTGCCCTTTCCCTAGGATCCCCATTTTACAGCTGAGCAAGCTGAGGCTCAGATATGGTAAATCTCTTGCCTTGTATACCATAGCAGGTGAATATCCTATTCCTTTTTTCTTTTTTTTTTTTTGAGACAGCATCTGACTCTGTCACCCAGGCTGGAGTGCAGTGGTGCAATCTCGGCTCACTGCAACCTCCGCCCCCTGGGTTCAAGTGATTCTCCTGCCTCAGCCTCCCGAGTAGCTGTGATTACAGGCGCCTGCCATCATACCTAGCTAATTTTTGTATTTTTAGTAGACACGGGGTTTCACCATATCGGTCAGGCTGGTCTTGAACTCCTGACTTCATGATTCACCCGTCTTGGCCTCCCAAAGTGCTAGGATTACAGGCATGAGTCACCACGCCCGGCCAGGGATCCTATTCAAACCTAGCCCTGCTGGACCCCAGAACCCTGCCTGTTCATTGCCGAGCCTGGAATGACCACAGATGTAGGCATGGTCTATTTATTTATGTACTTATTTAGAGACACAGTTTCACTCTGTCGCCCAGACTGGAGTGCAGTGGCACGATCTTGGCTCACTGCAACCTCCACCTCCCAGGTTCGAGCGATTCTCGTGCCTGACCCTCCCGAGTAGCTGGTATGATAGGCACATGCCATTATGCCTGGCTAATTTTTGTATTTTGTATTTTAGTAGAGACGGGGTTTTGCCATGTTGGCCAGGCTGGTCTCGAACTCCTGACCTCGGGTGATCTGCCTGCCTCAGCCTCTCAAAGTGCTGTAATCCCAAAGGGATTACATGTGTGAGTCACGGCACCAGGGTGTACGTCCATTTTTTAGGGAGCTGCGAAAACTGGACATACCCCCAATCCCCAGGGTCTCCCAAATCCGACTATAGCCCCCACACGGTCAGTGCCATATAAGCAGGTGGGCCTGGGACCCCGCCCATCCCTTCGGCCCCATCCCACCCCTGCAACCTTGCACGGGGTAGGTGCCCCCTTAGATGATCTCAGGCCGGCACGACAAATTGTTTGGAGACCTGGGCAATCTGGTTTAACTTAAACCTTCTCCTAGGACACAAGCCCTGGCAGAAATCCACTGGTAAAATGACACCCGGGCAACGGTCAAGGTTTTATTTCCAGTTAGGTCCCAGGATGGGGGAAGGGAGAGGAAAAGTCACAGGCCTTTGATCCCAACTGTCACCCCCTAGGGAGACCACCTCCCACACCCCAGGGCCTGGGCCATGCCTCTTTTCCTCCTTCACCCTGGAGTCCTAGGAAGTTGATTTGAGAAGATGCTAGGAACACAACAAAAGCCAATTCATCCTATCCAGTTTTCAAGAGTTATTTATTAAACCCCTTGGGTCTGACCCCAAGCTAAGTGGGACTCAGCACCAGACCCTGCACTCAGAGAGCCCCCTGACTTGGGGAAGACAGAGTCAGAGAAAGGCAGGCCCAGTGTGGCCAGGGCTCAGCCGGAGGGAAGGACAAGGGGGCTGGGAGAACCCAGAGATCAAGAGATCTGGGAAACGGGGAACGGCATTCCAGAGAGAGGGCACATCTTGGGCACGGGTAAGGAAAGTCCATCGTGTGTTTTAGAAGCATGCGTGGGTGAAATGGGGTCCCAGCCATAATGGACAGCCCTGAGTCTCACCTGTAAAAGGCAGGATTATTTGTTTTTTATTTTTATTTTTTATTTTTGAGATGGAATCTCGCTCCGTTGCCCAGGCTAGAGTGCAGTGGCGCAATCTCTGCTCGCTGCAAGCTCCGCCTCCCCGGTTCACGCCATTCTCCTGCCTCAGCCTCCCGAGTAGCTGAGACTACAGGCGCCCGCCACCACCTCTGGCTAATTTTTAAAATATTTTTAGTAGAGACGGGGTTTCACCGTGTTAGCCAGGATGGTCTCGATCTCCTGACCTCGTGATCCGCCCGCCTTGGCCTCCCGAAGTGCTGGGATTACAGGCGTGAGCCACCGCGCCTGGCCAAAGGCAGGATTATTTGCTAAGTGGGTTGCAGTGTTCTACCAGACCCCCCACCCTCAACCCCAGCCCCAGGTCTCACTGGGACTCGGCCACTGCCAGGAGCGTCTGGCCCTTCACGGCTTCAGGCCCAGCACAGCGCGTGTCATTCTGGGAAAACATCTTGTCTTTTTGGGCCTGAAGCCAACGATAGAGGTCGCTCAGGTTCTGGTCACAGATCCAGGGGTTGCTGGAGATGTCAAAGCCATCCCGCATGTCCCGGTTTGGCTGCCCTAGGGATGTCCAGAGCCCCTCGGGCACACTGGCCAGCGAGTTATTGGAGAGGTCCAGCATGTCCAGCTGCCGCAGGCCCTGGAAGGCACCGGCTGCCACCCTGACCAGCTTGTTGCCGTTCAGGAAAAGGTAGCGCAGGTCTGGCTGCGGCACGAGGAGATCCTTTCCCAGTTCTTGCAATTTGTTGCCTTCTAGATGTAGCCGTTCTAATTGCAGCGGACCCTGCAGAAGGTCAGGGGGCAAGGTCTCCAACTGGTTCTCCGCAAGGTCAAGGGTGCGCAGGAGGGTGAAGTTGGCCAGCAGCCCAGGGGGCAGTTTCCGGAGGCAGTTCCCAGACAGGTCCAGATGCCTCAGGGCTTTCAGGCCGTGCAGCCACGAGGCCTCCAGGACCTCCAGCTGGTTTTCTTTCAACACCAGGGTGTCCAGGGTGGCTGAGGCCTGGAAGAGGCCTGGGGGCAGCCCGGTCAGGGAGTTTCGGGTTAGATCCAGCACCCTCAGCTGCGGCACTGGCCGCAGGAACTCGGGTGAGAGGCTTTCCAGCCTGTTGCTGGAGAGGTGCAATTCTTGGAGCTTAGAGGCGCCCTGGAGGAGGGTGGCTGGCAGGAGGGTCAGGTTGAAGAACTCCACGGCCAGGTGCACAGTGTCGGCTGGCAGGTAGCTGGGGATTTTGGCAGGTGGTTGGCAGGAGATGGAGCTGCCATGGTCTGAGCGGAACACCTGGCAGTCTTTGGGGCTCAGGGTGACCCCGCAGGCTGAGGCCGCCAATAGCAGCAGCAGGAACAGGGTTCTAGAAAGATGGGGTTGAAAGCCCCCGGGGCTGCAGGCAGTAACAGAAGATGCTTACTAACCCACAGTGAAAATACACTCAGCTAGGTGAAAATACACCCCCAAATTTGCCCACTTCTTCCCATCTCTGCGGCTACGAGCCTGGACTATGCCGCCTCATCTCTTACCTGGACTAGGGCAGTTGCTTCCTTCTCCTCTCCCAGCTTCTACCCTCACCCCCCACAGCTGCCAGAAGTGGCGCCTGTTGCAGGGAGAATTACAATTCTAGGAAAGTTGAGTTTCTGAGTGTAACTCCCGCATAATATGAATACACTTCCCCATCACCAGCCTAGCCCCCATGAGCTGCTAATTATTCACAGTCCAACTTGCTAGTTTCTTCTGATCTTGCTTGTTTTCTGGGTCAGTCCTTGTCTCCCTGGTTCTGTGTTTTGATGTGAACTCCTATTCATCCTGCAAAGCCCCAGCTCCAATGCCCTCTTTTCCATGAAGACTTCTCTGCTCTGGGATCCTGGTCTTTCTGTCCAGCCTTGACCAGTTGGGTGCTTGGAGGAAGACAGATGTTCAGGTTCACGTTTTTGAGATAGGGTCTTGCTCGGTTGCCCAGGCTGGAGGGCATTGGTATGATCATAGCTCACTGCAGCCTCTGAACATGAAAAGTGTATCCTGCTTTGGCCCAGTCTGAGGGTGGGCATTTGGCCTTGGGAAGGGGTGGTTTACACCTAGCACCCTTGGAAGCCTGGAGCTTCCCCTCCTTCTCCAGGGCTTCCCTGGCCCAGCAGCCATCAGACATGATCTGGACAGCCTTGGTCACTGTGGCCCCAGACCTCTAATAAGAAGCCTCCCCCGGCTCCATCCTGCCCATGCCCACCTGGGCTTCCGCAGGGGTGTGTGTGTGTGTGTGTGTGAGTCTTTCTGTCATAGTTAAGGTTGATCTGTCCCAGGCTCCAGGTCTGTATCTGCTCCCTGTGACTTCAGTGGGTCAGCTGGAATGTGGGTCAGACCTGCCTAGGACAGGTAGTGTGGGGACCTACCTTTCGGGTCGCCGTCTGCTCCAAGAGGCCATGGTAGCTCTTCTCTTTTGCTTCTGGGTTGTCCTGGCCTGGGGAGGTGGCCTTATACCTGCCTGGACTGGGGGCCGGGGAACCAACCCCAGGAAAGTCCCCACCCCCATCAGTTCCTGACAGGGGCTGAGGCTAAGCCAGGCGGGGAAAGGGGAGGGGTCAGGATTACAAAATTGCTTCCTGGAAATTGTTTCCTGTTCAACCTCTTTTTGACCCTGCTTCTAAAATCCAGGTTTTTCTTTCCTTGTTTCCTGATTTTTGGGGGACATCCAAGAGTCTCTCTAGTTGCATCCTCACTTCCCCCAACCCAGAGTTCAAGGATCAAGCTTTGCAAGGCACCATTCCTGGAGATAGCGACAGCTCTTAGCAAGAGGAGTTATTTACCATAAACTTGAGCAACCAGAAAGCTCACTGAAAAGAACAAAAAAACTCTTGTCTTGACTTCGTGGTATGTTGATATTGCTTTTTAAAAATGAAGTCATTTAAAAAATACAATTCAATAGTGAGTAAAGCCAAAAGTCTCTATGGTCCTTGGACAGTGGCTTGGGAGGAACCAAACCTGGTTCTGAATTCCAGCTCTGTCATAAACAGCTTTGCTCTGTAACCTTTGGCAAGTGACTTAACTGTTCTTGGCCTCAGTTTCCCCATCTATGAAGCTGAACTCAGATCTCTGAGGGCTCTTTCTGCCCCTTTTTCTCTTCATCTGAATCTGACATCCATGTTATTGTTTCCATTCCTCCTCATTTCCTATTAAATGCATTTGGAGGCTACAAATTTCCCTTTGAGAACAGCTTTGGCTGCATCTCATGGACTTGGCTACAGAGTGCTTGCATTCTTGTTGAGTTCTAAATATTTAGATATGATGTGTCAGCTTTATCTGCACCTATGACTTTTTTTTCCTTTTTTTTGAGACCGAGTCTTGCACTGTCGCCCAGGCTGGAGTGCAGTGGCACGATCTCGGCTCACTGCAACCTCCACCTCCTGGGTTCAAGCAATTCTCCTGCCTCAGCCTCCCGAGTAGCTGGGAATATAGGCACATGCTACCATGCCCAGCTAATTTTTAAATTTTCTTTTTGTAGGAGGAGGCTGGTCTTGAACTGCTGGGCTCAAGGAATCCTCTCAGTCTCTCTGAGCCGTGAGCCACTGCACTCAATCTGTCTTGTACCCTGCCCTGTCCCCAGAGCCCAGCCGTTCGTAGGTCTTAATCAACATGGGCTGAGAGAAAGGAAGGCTTGTGAAATGTGGTGACACAGTAACAAAATGATCCCTTAAAATGAAATCAGATCACATCCCTGCTTAAAACTCTCTGGTGACTTCTTGTCCCACTTAAAACAAAATTCATAAGGCTGGCCGGGCGTGGTGGCTCACGCCTGTAATCCCAGCACTTTGGGAGGCTGAGGCGGGCAGATCACCTGAGGTCAGGAGTTCAAGACCAGCCTGACCAATATGATGAAACCCCGTCTCTACTAAAATTACAAAAATTAGCTAGGCATGGTGGTGGGTGCCTGTAGTCCCAGCTACTTGAGAGGCTGAGAAAGGAGAATCACATGAACCTGGGATGTGGGGGCTGCAGTGAGCCGAGATCGCGCCACTGCACTCCAGCCTGGGCGACAGAGCAAGACTCCGTCTCAAAAAAAAAAAAGAAAGAAACTGGCTGCTATGCAGATGAAGACGTTCCCACACTCAGCTCCCCAGATTTGTTTTGACCCAGCCTTTTCTTTCTTTCTTTCTTTCTTTTTTTGAGATAGTCTTGCTCTGTCACCCCAGGCTGGAGTGCAGTGGTGTGACCTCAGCTCACTGAAACCTCTGACTCCCAGATTCAAGCGATTCTCCTGCCTCAGTCGGCCGGGTAGCTGGGATTACAGGCACCCACCACCACACCTGGCTAATTTTTTCGTATTTTTAGTAGAGACAGGGTTTTGCCATGTTGGCCAGGCTGGTCTTGAACTCTTGACCTCAAGTGATCCGCCCACCTCGGCCTCCCAAAGTGCCAGGATTACAGGCCATGAGCCACCACACCTGGCCTGGTCTTGACTTTTGAGGGTGCCCTCCCACCCATGCCACCCCTAGGAGGCAGAGCAGAGCCAGAGTCATGGGGGCCGGTGGTTGTAAACAGAGTTTTATTGATGGGGAGGGGGCTGGGGGAGGCAAACTCCAGAGAGGGTGGAGGACCCAGCCGGCCACGTGGCATGCATGGTCAGCTGGAGGTCAGAGGGGGGAGGTCACAAGGGGACGGGTGGCATGGGAGTCTCTCACCACCCTGGGGCCGTATTTACAGAGGGGCCCCGCCCACCTTCACCGTCCCCCAGGCCCCAAGCCCTTTAGACAGCTGCTGCCGATGTGACTTCTGGACAGGCCCTCCCCGTGTCCCCTGCCTGAAACCCCGGCATTGTCCCTGCTTCCCTCTGCAGAGCGGGGTTCAAACTCCTAACCGGCACCTCGGAGGCCGCCTTCTGGAAGCCCCAGCGTCGGCTCAGCCAACGCCCAGGCCGCTGGAGGCACCACGATCGTCACTTGTGGACACACACCCTGCACGCGTGGCCCACCTGACACACACGCCCACAGCAGCCCTCGCTGGCACGCACACGCACGCCCACCTCCCCGGCCCCTTGCACACGAACACGGCACACACACGCACGCACACCCACACACGCCAGGGGCCTGGGTCGGGGAGGGACCTTTCCAGGGGTGGGGGAGGGCTTGAGTCTGCAGCTGTAGCCCCCCATTCCTCACCGGCGTCCAAGCCTCCCCTGCCTGCCGCCACCCCGAGAACGGAGTTGTGCAATTGGTTAGAAAACCGCAAAAGAAACCAAAACTGCAAAAGAAACCAAAACCTACGCGCATAAGGTCAACCTCAAATCCATAGCAAAGTCCTCCCGCCCACCCACCCCCAAACCGTCTCAGCGTCCTGCGGCCCCGGGTGGGGGGAGGGCGAGCTGGTTGTGCTTCCTTGTGGCGGAGGGGGCCCCCTACTCCGCGGGTGGGTCGCGGGGGGGGGCTTGAGCACCCACTCGGAGTTGCCCCGGGCCCCGGCGTTCTGGCACCGTCTCTCGCTCCTGGTTCCCGTGGCTGGCACTGCCAAGGCATCGGGGGGCCCCTGGCCTAGGGCACGGGGGGCGCAGTCCTGTCCGCCCCCCCATAGGGGAGGAGGTGGGCCAAGTCTGTGCCGGGCCGGGCGTGGCAGCCGCGGTGGCGGTCCCCAGGCCGGGCCTCGCCGCTGTTGAACGTGTGGGTGCGGCGCAGGGTGGCGGCCGGAGGGGCGTGGGGGCCCGGCGGCCTCCGCAGGCTGCCCGTCGGGGGCGGGCTCCAGGGCCGCGGGAGGCCATCGGCGGCTGAGGCTGGGTCCAAGGGGCCCGTGGGCGCCGACACCACCCGCCGGCGGTCCGGGCTGGCGTGGGGGGTGAGCGGGAAGTCGCCGTGGGAGGCGCGGCCAGGCCGGGCAGCATAGAGGCGGGCGTCGGGGGTCGGCTCCCCAGGCGCGGAGGGCTGCTCGGGGGCCCGGGCGGGCGCCAGCAGTAGGAGGGAGGACGAAGCGGAGGCGGGTAGCAGGGGGTGGCCGTGGTCCCAGGCGCGGGGGCCCAGGGCGTGGGGGTGCGGGTGCGGGGTGGGCAGGCGCTTCTGCGGCAGCGGCGTCTGCTCGGGCGTGGGCAGCAGCCCCGAGTCCAGGTCGTGGGGCCCGCCCTGCAGCAGCGTGGCCTTGGCCCAGCCGTTCTGCATCAGGGGCGCTAGCAGGGCCTCGGGGGGAACCCCGGCGCCGCCGCCAGCGCCTCCGCCCCGGCCCCCGGGACCCTGCGCCCTGCGCTCGCCCAGGCGGCTGACGCTCAGCACCGCCTCGCCCGCCCCGTGCGCCAGGATGGCCTCCTTGTCCTTGCGCCGGGCCAGCTCCCGCCGCTCACGGAGGCCCACGAACCAGCCCACGCTGAAGCCGGACACCACGGCTCCCACCACGAAGGCTGCCACCGACGATGTCACCAGCAGGTTCACCGACACCAGCCCCGCGCGGTCCTCTGAGAGGCTGGCCCGCAGGAGTCCTGGCGGGGGAGCACAGGGGGGTTAGCGGGGCCGAGGGGGGGCCCGGGCACCTCTCCTACCTCCTCAGGCCCTCTGTCCTCTTTTTCATTATTTTTATTTGTTGTTGTTATTATTTTATTTTTATTTTTATTTTTATTTATTATTATTTTTTTTTTTTGAGAGGGAGTCTCGCTCTGTCGCCCAGGCTAGAGTGCAGTGACGCGATCTCTGCTCACTGCAAGCTCCGCCTCCCGGGTTCACGCCATTCTCTTGCCTCAGGCTCCCGAGTAGCTGGGACCACAGGCGCCACCGCACCAGGCTAATTTTTTGTATTTTTAGTAGAGATGGGGTTTCATCGTGTTAGCCAAGATGGTCTCGATCTCCTGACCCCATGATCCGCCCACCTCGGCCTCCCAAAGTGCTGGGATTACAGGCGTGAGCCACTGTGCCCGGCCTTTTTATTATTTTTTTAGATGGAGTCTTACTTTGTGTGCCAGGCTGGAGTGCAGTGGGGTGATCTCGACTCACTGCAACCTCCACCTCCCAGGTTCAAGTGATTCTCCTGCCTTAGCCTCTAGAGTAGCTGGGACTACAGGTGTGCGCCACCACGTGGACCCAGCTAATTTTTGTATTTTTAGTAGAGACAGGGTTTCACCATGTTGGCCAGGCTGGTCTCAAACTCCTGACCTGATGAACCGCCCGCCTCTGCCTCCCAAAGTGCTGGGATTACAGGCATGAGCCACCCCACCTGGCCTAATTGTTTTATTTTTAAAATTTTTTTGTTTTTGTTTTGAGACAGAGTCCCCCAGGCTACAGTGCAGTGGTGCAGTTCACTGCAACCTTGCCTCCAGATACCTCTGTTTTATTAAAGACAGGATCTCGGCCGGGGGCGGTGGCTCAAGCCTGTAATCCCAGCACTTTGGGAGGCCGAGACGGGCGGATCACGAGGTCAGGAGATCGAGACCATCCTGGCACGAAACCCCCGCCTCTACTAAAAAAAAAGACAAAAAAAACCAGCCATGCAGGTGGCGGCTTCTGTAGTCCTGTGCCACTTCGGGAGGCTGAGGCAGGAGAATGGCGTGAGACCCAGGAGGCGGAGCCGCAGTGAGCTGAGATCCCGGGCCACTGCACCCAGCCTGGCGACAGAGCGACCCGCCTCAAAAAAAAAAAAAAAAAAAAAAAAAAAGACAGGATCTCAGCCAGGCATATAGCGGCCACCTGCAATCCCAGCATTTTGGGAGGCTGAGGCTGGGCAGATCACCTGGACGCCAGGAGCTCTGGGAGACCAGCCTGGCCAACAAGTGAAACCCCGCCTCTACTAAAAGTACAACATTTAGCCGGGACATGGTGGCGTGAAATGATTCAGTTAGCCGGGAGGCTGAGGCAGGAGAATCAACTGAACCCGTGGGAGATGGAGGCTGCAGTGAGCTGAGATCACACCTCACCGCATTCAGTTTCCGGGTGACAGAGTAAAACCTCGCCCTCAAAAAAAAAAAAGATTCTTGCTCTGTTGCCTAAGCTGGAGTGCAGTGGCCTGACCACAGTTCATTGCAGCCTCCACCTCCCTGGCTCAAGCGATCCTCCCGCCTCAGCCTCCCGAGTAGCCGGGACTATAGGCATGCACTGCCACGTCTGGATTATTTTGGGGTTTTTGTTTTAGAGACAGGGTTTCACTATGTTGCCCAGGCTGGTCTCGAACTCCTGACCTCAAGTGACCCTCCTGTCTTGGCCACTCAGAATGCTGGGATTATAGGCAGGAGTTGCCACCGCCTGGCCCCTTCTGTCCTATTGAAGTTCGTCTGTCTGCCTTCTGTTGTCTCTTCGTCCTTGTCAAAGCCTGTTTCTTGGTGTGTCTGTCTTCTGCGGTCTCTGTTTTTCCCCTCTCTCCCTCCCCAATCAATGAGGCCTCTCCATGCCTTTCTAAAGCTCTGATGGAGTCCAGTTTCCCCACCCACCTCCCGGAGGATTCGAAGGTCCTCCAGCCTCCTCCCTCCCCTCCCCCATGGTAGTGGGGGAGGGGGTCTTAGCCTGCCATCCTCCCAACTCACCTGTGCAGTCCCCTAAGCCTGAGGTGCTGGCCCCGGACACGTCCTGCTCAAAGGTGGCTCTAATGGGGAGAGGAGGCACCGTCAGCAGAGGCCCCTCTCACAGTCAGAGATCCAGGGCATCCTGGATCATGGGCGGGTCCGACGCACCCTCCACCCACCTCCCTCTCCCGCAGTACCTGGTGCCTGGGCTGAGGAAGATGCAGGAGCCATCTGGGGCCCACCCGCAGTAGGGGTCCTGACTGCCGATACAGTTCCTAGAGCAGACCAGGGACCGAATGGGACAAGTGTCCAAGTCACTCACACAGCCTCAACGGTGATGGTGACCTGTGGGCCCTGTTCCAAGCACCTGCCTCTTTATTTTTATTTTATTTATTTATTTATTTTTGAGATGGAATTTCGCTCTTGTTGCCCAGGCTGGAGTGTAGTGGCAGCATCTTGGTTCACTGCAACCTCTGCCTCCCAGGTTCAAGCAATTCTGCTGCCTCAGCCTCCCAGGTAGC
>NC_044995.1:46939689-47017085 GCF_008728515.1 Papio anubis | reverse complement strand
CATTGTACTTCATTCAATTACATGTACTCCCTCCCACCGCCGTCCCCTCCATCCCCTCCCGTCCTCCCCTCCCTCTCCCCCCCTTGCTCATTCTGCTGCAGCCACACCGGCCACCTCACTGTTCTTCCAACACACCAGTGGTCCTGCCCCTGGGCCTTTGCATGGGCCATGCCCTCTGCCCAGCTCAATGACTAGGACCGTTGTTGGGCTTTTGATTGGAACCCAGCTCTCCCTCCCTGTGCCCATCCTCCCTCATTTCCTGCCCATGGCCGAGCCTAGAGTGGTGCTCATGCACCCAGGTACTTTCTTGCTTTGGCAGCGAGCCCGCGGGCACTTTCGGACCCAGCGAGGAAGGCGGCCCAGCAGGCCCCCTGAAGCTGCGTCCAGCTCCAAGCTCAGCAGCCGCTGCCCTGTCTCGCCACCGCCCGGCCGTCCACACCTGGGGACAAGCAGAGTGGTGAGGCTGAGGGCAACTCAGCCCATCTCCCCTCCTGCTGTCGACCCCTCCCCGTCTTTGCCTGGACTCACCTGTCTGGACGGTAGGTCTCAAACTCTTCCAGGAAGACACTGAGCCCAGATGTCCCTGAGGTACTGGCGTTGGGCCGGACGAGGAACTTGAGGACGGTCCCTGCCTCAGAACCCAGGAAGACAACAGTCTGGTTGCCCCAGGGGCCGGCTCCCACGTCCACAGCCACTCGAGTCAGCTGGTGCCTGGGGGACAGGGCAGGGGAGGGTCAGGCTGGCCCCTTATCCCCCAGGGGTCCTCCGGCCACCACCTGCCACCAACACGGGCATGGGCATGATTACATGGGTGCATACAGACAGTGACACACCGGCGGCAACAAATCGCGTGTGTGCGGATGCCGGGGAGACATGGGTGATCACCTGAGCGTGGAGTACCTCCTGTAGCCAGAAACATAACCCCCAAACCAGACTCTACTTGGCCCTGTGGCTTTTGTTTGAGACACAGTCTCGTTCTGTATGTGGCCAGGCAGGTGCAGTGGCACAATCTCCAAGCTCACATAACCTCCAGCCTCCCGGGTTCAAGCGATTCTCTTACCTCAGCCTCCTGAGTGGCGGGGACCATAGGTGCGTGCCATCACGCCTGGCCAATTTTTGTTTTTGTTTTGACATTTGAGACAGAGTCTCACTCTACAGCCGCCCAGCAAGCACCTGTGGTGCAGTGACACGATCTCGGCTCACTGCATCCTCTCCACCTCCTGGGTTCAACAGCGATTCTCCCGCCCCTCTCAGCCTCCCAAGTGACTGGGACTACAGGAAAAGCCCTTCACACACCCAGCTGATTATTTTTGTATTTTTAGTAGAGACAGGGTTTCACCATTTTGGCCAGGCTGGTTTCCAAACTCGGCCTCAGTGATCTTCCCACCTCTCGGCCTCTCCCAAAGTGATGCTGGGATTACAGGCGTGGGTGAGCCGTGCCCGGCCCCTTCTCCTGATATTAATGCGTGTACCTGTGTACCTTTTAGTCTCTTTCTCTCTCTGTCTCTCTTCCCTGTCTCTGTCTCTTTGGGTATCTGTCTGTCTCTGATTGTCTCTCTCCTTGTCTCTGTCTCTCCTCCTTTGTTCTCCTAGTGTCTGTCAGTTGTCTACCTCTTTTTTTTTTTTTTTTTTTGAGCGTATTAGTCTCCCTCTGGCCCAAGGTTGGAGTGCAGTGGCATGATCTTGGCTCACTGCAACCTCTGCCTCCTGGGTTCAAGTGATTCTCCTGCCTCAGCCCCTCCCAAGTAGCTGGGACTACAGGCACTTGCCTGCATACAGCTAATTTTTTGTATTTTTAAGTAGAGGCAGAGGTTTCTCCATGTTGGCCAGGGTGGTCTCAAGAGCCTCCTGGCCTTAGGTGATCTGGCCTCGGCCTCTAAAAAGTCACTGGGATTACAAGCATGAACCTGTGCCTGGCAGCACCCTGCTATAGCTTCTTCATCCCTCTCTGTCTCTCTCTTTATTCTCTTTTTTTTTTTTTTTTTTTTTTGGGGAGCCGGGTCGTTTCATGTCGCGCCAGGCTGGAGGGCGATGGCGGGATCTCCAGCTCACTGCAAGCTCCGCCTCCCGGGTTCCGCATTCTCCTCAGCCTCCCGAGCAGCTGGACTGGCCCGCCACCTCGCCCGGCTAGTTTTTTTTTTTGTATTTTAAGTAGAGACAAGGTTTCTCCATGTTGGCCAGGGTGGTCTCAAACTCCTGGCCTTAGGTGATCTGGCCGCCTCGGCCTCCCAAAGTGCTGGGATTACAAGCATGAGCCACTGTGCCTGGCACCCTGCCTGTCACCTCTTCATCCCTCTCTGTCTCTTTATTCTCTATCTCTCTCCTAGTGTCTCTCCATCTTTCCCTCTCTGTCTCTCTGTGTCTCTCTCTGTCTCCAGCTCTCTGGGCAGCGCCGGCAGCCATGGGCTCAGCTGTGTTGAGCATCTGCATCCTCTCACCCTCAGTCTACCCCATCCTCTCTCCCCTCGCCACGCCGTGCCCCTCCAGGACTGACCTCATCAGGGTCCGCACGATCCAGGGCGCGTGGCCCAGCGAGGGCACCGCCTCGTCCATCAGAGGGTGGGTCTTGACAAAGTTTAGGATGTCGTCCGGCAGGGCGCTGGAAGCATTGTACTGCATCCCGGGGGCTGCGCAGCACCCAGGCCTGGGGGTGGCAGGGGTGTGGTCAGGACGAACGTAAAGGTCCTCATAAAGGGGCCTGGTTCACCAGGGGTACCCATTGCTTTGCCCAACGGCCCTCAGTTTTTTGTTTTTTTTTTTGAGATGGAATCTCAATCTGTCGCCCAGGCTGGAGTGCTTTGGCTCACTGCAACCTCCACCTCCTGGGTTCAAGTGATTCTCCTCCTCAGCCACCCGAGTGGCTGGGATTACAGGCATAGTGCCACCACGCCCAGCTAATTTTTGTATTTTTAGTATAGACAGGGTTTCGCCACGTTGGTCAGGCTGGTCTGAAACCCTCAACCTCAGGTGATCCGCCCACCTCAGCCTCCCAGAGTGCTGGGATTACAGGCATGAGCCACCGCGCCCAGCCTCAGTTTTTCCCATCTGCATAATGGGTACAGCTGAACTCAGCATCAGCTAAATAACCACCTGGAAGACTCAGTCCCCGGCCCTGGGGATCAGGACCTCATCTGGGCACGTGACTCAGGATGGGGGGGATTCTCACCGGGGTCGAGGCACCTGATCCTCCGGCACCGGCGTCCAGATGGACTCGGGGGACTTCTGTTCTCGGAAGCGGCCTTCAAACACAGCCGCCACCTGTGTCATGTCAAAGGCGCAGACAGCCGAGCCAGGATGCTGAGGGTTGGGATGAAAGAATTTGGTGAGCCCGGTGGGAGGCCCCATCTCAGACAATCACATGCAGGAGCCTCTGTACAGGATCCCGTGAATGCTGATCTTCCTGCGCCAGAGAGATCCCGTGTCCCTCCCGCATCTGTCAAATGCAGCCGTTCCTCTTAAGTAACATCTCAGATTGGACCACAGTTCAGGGTCTACGAGGCGGCCCCCTGTCCAGGCCCCCATCCCTATTTAATTGGATGTCCTGCCTCCCCACTGCCACTGTTAGAACCCATTCCCCAGCAGGCTTTTTCTTTTTTTGAGACCCAGTCTTGCTCTGTCGTCCAGGCTGGAGTGCAGTGGCGTGATCTCGGGTCACTGTAACCTACACCACCCGGGTTCAAGCAATTCTCCTGCCTCAGCCTCCCGAGTAGCTGGAATTACAGGTGCCTGCCACCACACCCAGCCAATTTTTGTATTTTTAGTAGAGACGGGGTTTCACCATATTGTTGGCCAGGCTGGTTTCAAGCTCCTGACCTCAGAGTGATCTGCTTCCCTCCTCCCAGCCTCTCAAAGTGCTGGGATTACAGAGCGTGAGCCACTGTGCCCTGACCCACAAGCAGGCTTTTTAAAGCGCCAAAGTCTGGGCGGTGATGCGGTATTGCGTCGTAATTCCAACACTGGAAGATGTCATGGAGAGAAGTGGATCACGAAGATCAGGAAGTTTGAACCCCATCTCTACTAGAAGCAAAATAAGCGAGCATGGTGGCGCAGCCGGTAATCCCAGCTACTCAGGAAGGCTTCGAAGCAGGGAATTGCTGAACTGGAAGAGCAGAAGTTGTGGTGAGCCAAGGTCGTGCCACTGCACTCCAGCCTGGGCAACAAGTGAAACTCAGTCTCAAAAAAAACAAATAAGCTGGGTGCGGTGGCTCGCGCCTGTAATCCCAGCACTTTGGGAGGCGGCGGGTGGATCCTGAGTTAGGAGTTCAAGACCAGCCTGGCCAAGATGGTGAAACCCCATCTCTACTAAAAATACAAAAAAAGTTAGCCAGGAGTGGTGGTAGGTGCCTGTAATCCCAGCCACTTGGGAGGCTGAGGCAGAGGAATGCTTGAACCCAGGAGGCGGAGGTTGCAGTGAGTGTGCACTACTCCAGCCTAGGCTGACAAGTGAGAGACTCATCTCAAACAAACAAACAAACAAAAATGCAAATCTGATCTCATCCCTCTTGCTCTTCACTCTTCCATGACTCCCAGTGCTCTCAGGAAAAAGTCCAGGTTTCTGCCTGCAGCTCACAAGGCCTTGCCTGATCCATCCCATCACTTCCCTGCCCTCGTGTTGTCCATTCTCCCCTGGTTCACTTCCCACACAGGCCCTCTCGAGATTCCTTAAATATACCGAACTCACTGCAGCCTCAGGACCTTCCATGTGCTGTTTCTCCAACTTTGAACACCCTTCCCTCTTCCTCCATCTCACACCTGAAGCCTAGCTCCAATGTCCCCTCCTCCAGGAAGCCCTCCCTGCTCCTCTCCTCAAAGGCAGAGGATGAGGATATCTGGCCCAGTTCTGACCAAAGGGACTTAGAGAGTCATTGTCAGCTTGTCTCACCCCAGCCTGGGGCTGACGCCTCTCAGGGGTCTAATCCAGTGGTGCCCAACCTAGGACCCTGGGCATATCTGAGGAGTGAATGAATGCAAGCCCTCTCTACCCATGCCTACCAAATGCTCCCAGTTGGCTCCCATTGGTGGGCGCTGACCTGTTGCTGGGCGTGGAAAACACAGCCAGGACCACGGGCCGGCCCCCGAGGCTGACCACGCCTGTGACAGCCTGCAGCACGTTGAAGTAGAAGTGGGAGTCCCCGGGCACAGAGCAGTTGAGCCGCGCCTTCAGGAAGGACGTCCACTGCTTACTCCAACCGCGAGAGGAGCCTGCATCGTTCTTGCACACTCGGGCCACGCGGGACACCACCACCTGGGCGTGACAGTGGACAGATGGAGGCCTGAGCTCTGTGTCCCAGGAAGGCCTGCTCACAGGCTGTACCACCCACCACCCAAGCCGGGATGGAGGAGTCTGACCCTGGCTCTGGTGGGACCCTGGCCAGTCACCGTTCCTCTCTGGGCACCGGGTTCCCTTGCAGAAATCCCCAGTGGGAATGTCAGTGATGATGATAGCAACAGTGACAACCGTAATCATCACTGCTTCCGTGAAGAAATGTTTTATTCTCACATCTCTTACACTCTTTCTGAGGGCTGCCTACTGATATCCCCCCATCGTACATATGGGGAAACTGATAAGAGGCACGGATAAAAGGAAGTGACTGGCCAAGGTCACAACAGTAGTTAGTGGCAGTCTGTGCACTTCAGCACTGCCTGGTTCCCTGGATGGATGGATGAGTGGATGAATAGATGGATGGATGATTACAATAGAGGGATGAGTGGGTGGATGGATAAATGAATACATCTGAAAAAGGATGATAGATAATGGAGGAGATAATGACAGAGGACAAGGTAATTAGAGCAGTTGGTAGGTAAGTGGATGGATGGGTGGGTGGATGGATGAACAGATGGATGGAGAGAAAGCTAGGTGAATGGATGGACGGATGCATGGATAGGTGAATAAGTGCATGAATGAATGGATGGTTAAGTGGGTGGATGGATGGATGGATGGATGGATGGGTGGGTGGGTGGATGGAAGGAAGGAAGGATGGGTGAGTTGGGTGAGTGGATGGTTGTATCAGTGAGTGGATGGATGGATGGATGGGTGTGTGGGTGAATGGGCAGATAAATGGATGGATAGATGGGTGGGTGCATAGATGATGAGTGTGTGGATGAGATGGATGGATGCATGGGATGGAAGGGTGGATGGATGAATGGATGGTGGATGGATTGGCAGATGGATGGACAGATGAATGATGGATGGATGGATGGGTGGTTGGATGGGTAAAGATGGATGAATGGATGGGTGGATGGATGGATGGATGGATGGAATGGAATGTAAGATGGATGGATGGAAGAGATATAGATGGAATCATTGAAGTTAGGTAGGTGGATGGTTGGATGGATGAAATAAGATAGATAGATAGATAGATAGATGAATAAATAAGATAGATAGATAGATGTAAATTAGATAAACGGAATCATCGTTGAATCGATAAATTGATACATAAATAGTAAGAAGTAGAGTAGATAAAGATAGATAGATACGGATAGAAAAGGTAGATAAGATAGATAAGATAGCTGGATAAGATTAGATAGATATAAGATATGTAGATAGATAGATAAGATAGAATGGAGTGAAGCTAGAATTAGGTAGAGTAGATAAGCAAGATAAATTAAGTAGAGTAAGATGGAATGGAAGATAGATAGTAAGTAAAATTAAGATAGATAGATGAATAAGATAGAGATAGAAAAAGTAGATAAGATAAAATAATGAATGCTTCGACAACGGATGCTGCAGATGGATGGATGTGTGGATGGATGGATGGATGGATGAATGCATGAGTTGGGTGGGTGGATGGTTGGATGGGTGAGTGGATGGATGGTTGGATGGATGGATGGATTGGTGAGTTGGGTGGGTGGATGGTAGGATGGGTGAGTGGGTGGATGGATGGATGGATGGGATGGAAGGGTGAATGGATGGGTGGATGGATTGGCAGATAGATGGACAGATGAATGATGGATGGATGGATGGGTGGTTGGATAGGTAGATGGATGAATGGATGGGTGGATGGATTGGCAGATGAATGGGATGGATGGATGGATGGATGGATGGAATGGAGGATGGAGATGAAGTTAGGTAGGTATAGATGAATTTAGATGGTAAGTAGATAGATAGATGGATTGGTGAGTTGGGTGGTGGATGGTTGGATGGGTGATGGATGGATGGATGGATGGATGGATTGGTGAGTTGGGTGGGTGGATGGTTGGATGGGTGAGTGGATGGGTGGATGGATGGATGGATGGATGGATGGATGGATGGATGAGTTGGGTGGGTGGATGGTTGGATGGGTGATTGGATGGATGGATGGATGGATGGATGGATGGATGGATGGAGTTGGGTGGGTGGATGGTTGGATGGGTGAGTGGGTGGATGGATGGATTGGTGAGTTGGAGTGGTGGAATGGATTGGATGGAAGTGGGATAAGATGATGGTGCGTAAGAGGTGGTAAGTAGATAGATAGATAGAATGAATGTCGATAGATAGATAGATAAGTGTCAGTATATGGAAATACCGTCGGCAAATCATAGAATGGAATAAAATAAAGTAGAGTATATAAATAATGAAATTAGAGTAGATAGAATAGAATCAATACATAGAGATAGAAAAGGTAGATAGGTAGATAAGATTAGCAAATGGAATGAATAAAATGGAATAATGGATAGATGAAGTAGCTGAACAAATGCGTCGATCGTCGTCGATAAGATGAATTGTGAATGGGCGGATGAAAGATGAAAGGATAGATGAGGCCAGGTCGGTGGTAGAATATGCATGGATATAGATAGGTAGGTACATAAGATAGAGTATAGATAGAGATAGACAGATAGATGATAAGATGGCAGATGGATGGATAGATGATGGATAGATGGACGGACTGAGGGATGGACTCATGGACGGATAGGATGGAAGGGTGGTTGGATGAACTGATGGGTGGATGGATGCGTGGACAGATGGATGAGTGCATGGATGGATGGATGGGTAGTGGGTGGATGAGTAGATGGATTAATGGATTGATGAAAGTGTGGGTGGGCTGAAAAACAGGCAGATGGGTAAGTGGGAGGGTGAGCAGGTAGACGGATGGACAGGGGATGAAGGATGGATAAGTGATTGTGGCTGGGTGGGTGGACAGGTGAACAGCAATAGCACCAGGTGTATCTGACTTCCAACTCAAGTCCGTCGTCAGGACTGAGTGCTCCACGGCTGCTCTGTAGATGCCTTCAGGCTCGGGGCCTGATCATGGCTGGAAGGGAGGCCCTGGGAACCAGAAATGGAGGGCAGGACCCTCTTGCCCCATGTAAGCATTCATGGATCCACCTCTGCCCCCTCTACTTTGCATGATCACAGCCTCTCAACTCCATGCCCCACTGCACTGGCCTCACCTTCTCCAGGTAGTTAAACTCCATCGCGATCTCCCGGAAGAAGAAGTAGACGTGGCTGCCCCACTCCACCGCATGGACAAAGTAAGGCTCTGCAGGAGAGGAGGGGTCAGAACTCAGCCCCTGACATGACAAAGGGGATTTCTGGGGCTAAGAACTCACTGGCTTTTATGGTGAAGGGGGGACCTAGGCTGGTTACCCAGGCAAAATGAAACAGACTCAAAGTTTGGTTTTTTGCAGGGGAAGGGAGGTCAGAAGAGCCTAAAATCGCTGTGTCTCTTGCTGCAAATGGCAACATCAACTATTTTTTGTTATCTTCCTCCCTCATGCGTTGAAGAGCTGAGTCTTGCTGTATCTTTTCTGTGGTTCCATTTTGGGCTTCTAAGCCACCCACTTCCAGCAGGTTCTACTTTAGATCCAACTAAACTTGTTCCTCTAGCTTTCCAGCCTTCAAAAAGGCCAACAGATTCCAAAGATGTGGTGGAAATCCTCCCACCAAGCTCCTCTGGGACTCTTATTCTGGTGGGGGGACTTGATAAATGTCAGGTTCTGGGCCCTACCAGGTCTGGGCCCACTGCTCTTCCTGGTCTCACCTTTGAACCACTTGGAGTCATGTTTCACGGTGCGCAGGGTGGGCCTGTCCCCGAGGCTGCGGTAGATGACAGCGTCAATGGCTAGGAAGTCGGTAACAGTAGCTGTGAAGAGCATCCCGTCTGGATGGGGTGGGTGGGGAAGGCAGGCAAGAGATGAGACCGCAGAGGCCAGGGGCTGGGTGGGTCGAAACTCGATTTTCTGAGACTGAACCCTGAGCCTAGGGGAGCCCCTGTCTCCAGGCTGAGCCCTGATCCCATCCCAGCCCCACCTCCATCCAAGCCCTGACCTTAACTGAGCCCCTGACCCTGGCTAAGCCCCGAGCCCTGCTGAACCTCAATCCCAGCTGAGCCCCAAACCTGGGCTAAGAGTCTGCCCACATCACAGCTGGGATGAGTGGCCATCCAGCTGCCTTCTAAATGACCCAGACGCTGGAGTAGAAAACGCTAGGTCTTGCCTCTGGCTGGGGCTGATCAGATGGAGGTTGGGGGGGTACTTACCAGAGAAGAGGGCAACATTGGCGTGCTTGGGGTCGTACGGGCAGCGGGCCATACCACTGATGCTGTCTCCCACGGGCTGCAGGGTGTCTATCTGCAGGGACCACGGGGGCTGAGTGACAGATCTCCTGACCCCGCCTAGCAGCCCCTGGCTCCCTCAGCCCCCCACTCTAGGGGGAATCCTGGTCCACCATGGATTACTGTATGACCTTGGCCACTCACTTAATCTCTCAGGGCCTCAGTTTACTGATCCGTAAATGGGTTTAAGAGTCGATCTCTAGTTAGACCTGCAACTGGCTCATTGTCTAAGTAGCTATGGCTTCCCTGGCACCCTGTACAGGCCTCGTTTGGACAGCGGTGACTCCTCTTGAGCTCAGGGGCAGGAGGCAGGGAGAGTATATCCAGGAAGGCTTCCTGGAGGAGGTGACATGGCCTGGGGAAAAGTCATGGCCAGCAGAGGTCGGGCGAGCAGAGGCCTGGAGGTTGGACCTGGGGCGCAGGGAGTCTTAAGACTCACGCTGTAGTTGGCGCACACCGGGTTGAAGGCGTTGGAACCGCACACAAAGAGCGTGGACTCGTCCCGAAGGAGCAGCACCTTTACAAAGTTTCGACACTCGCCCTGGGGTGGGGACAGGAGGAAGTGGGGAGCACGATGTGGGCGTGCTCATGGTCACAGGCGTGGCCAGAACCTGAGCTTTGTGGGTGGAGGGCCGGTCTGTGGTGTGCGTGGCCAAGTCTGGGGCCCTCCTTGGGGTCAAGGCAGGGGCTGAACCTAGGACTGGCTGGGGACACGGTGCGGCCCAGACAGGGTAACACTTTGTATAAGCAGTGCAGGCAAAGCCAGGATTGTGGGCATGTTCAGACTGTGGGCATAACCATGGCAACAGCAGAGTCCCAACCTGGGATGGAGGAGGAGAAGGATTCGCCCTGGGTGTGGTCGGGGCCAACTGGGGTGGGGCATGGGCGTGACCAGAACTAACTGGGGCGTGGTGGGCATGGTTATGGCTGATTGGGGCCAGGTTGGGAGCATGGCCAGAGTTGGTGGGGTGGGCATGGCCTGGGCTTATTGGGGCGGGCCAGGGGCGGGGTGGGGCGGGCAGGGCTGATAGGGTAGGGGTCGGGATGGGGACCTGATCGATTGAGTGGGGTATGAGCGATTGGGTGGGGTGTGAGCATGGCCTGGGCTTGTTGGAATGAGAATGGGGGTAGTGGTAGGACTGACTGGGGCAGAGGTGTGGGCGTAGCCAGAACTATTTGGGGCGTGGTTATGGCTAATTGTGGCTAGGTTGGGGGCCGGGCTAGGACCAATTGAGTGGGGACGCGGCCGTGGCCATGGTTGTTTGGGGATGTGGCCAGGGCTGGCGGTTGGGCGTGGCCAGGGCTGACAGGAGATGGGTTGGGGCGTGGCCAGGGCTGGCGGAGTGGGCGTGGCCTGGCCTGATTGGGGCGGGGCATGGGTAATGCCAGGGCTGATTTGCGGGGGCCGGGACCCAACCAGGGCTCACTCACCTCCTGTTTGCCCTTCATCCGACACACGTTTATGTCGCTGGGATTCGATCTCCAGGTCAGCTTCTGCAGACAGAGAGCTGGTGAGGGGGTATCGGGTCCCAGCAGCCCTAAGTGACCCCGTCATGCACGGCCGAATTCACCCAGCCCTGCGGTGCAGTGCCAAGCCCCCCCGCCCTACCCCTCCACTCCCACCTGCACCCCTTCCTCACCCTCTGGTACCGCAGCTCCGTGGACGTGGGGGGCTCCAGCTCTACCCTGTAGAGGTTGTCCCTGGGGGAGGGGCATAGTTAGTGAGACATGGGGGCTCCACCGCTCTCTCCCATTCCATCCTTCCCACTGCCAATGTGGCGTGCACACGGGGGCACGCAGGCACATGCCAACGTCTCTGACACCAGCAACTCCAGCGCCGACCACACCTCTCCTAAGGGCCCCAGCAGGACTTCATACCCTGCCCTCCACCTCCTGCCCGACACGCCCCACGGGCTGCCCCCAACACCTCGTCCCATGGCCTTAGGCCAGGTGCCCCATTCGGCGCCTCCCAGGCGCCCACCAGTCTCTCCCCGGTCACACCCATGCCGAGGAAGTCGCCCTGCTCAACATCATTGGTGACCTTGTGTGGTTTAAGCCCAGTGGTCACTTCTCCATCCTCCTCATTCTCTCCAAAGCATCTGATCTGTCCGGCATCTCTCCTTCCTGGGATGCCCATCCCTAGAAGCCCCGTAATCTCACACTCGCTTCTCCCCACGACAGCTTCCACCTGGTCCAGCCTCATCATAGCCAGCCTGGAAAGCCCAGTCCCCTCCACCCTGGTCCCCTGGCTTCCATTCTCGCCCCCCTTCCAGAAGCAGCCACCAGAGGGCGCGTGTGAGCACCTGAGTCAGGTCCAGTCCTCCTCTACCTACAACCCTCCGTGGCTCCCACCTTCCTCCGGGTCAAAGCCTAAGTCCTCCCAATGACCCAACAGGCTCTGCACGATTTGTCCCGTCCCCTCCCTGCACTCCCCTCCTCTCTCTCTCCCCTTCGCTCATTCTGCTCCAGTCACACAGGCCTCCTCGCTGTCCCCAGCAATACCTGTCGCCAATGAACAGCGTCCTGTTGACTCGCAGGACTCGCTGGATGTTGAGGTCCTCAGCACCTTCTGCGGGGGCGAGGCGTCCGGGTCCGCTGCCCACAAACACGGGATAGTGGTTCAGGTCTGAGTGAGGGGGTGGAGAGGGGTGTGAGCAAGGGCTGGGGGTGAAGAGAGGGCGGCTCGAGGTCACGCCCCTTCTAGGGGTGTCTCCTGAACTGGTTGAGTCCCCCAGTGGGGGCAGCAGACCCAACCGGGAACCCAGACACTCCCACGGGACTCCACCCCCCGCAAGATACCCCCAGACTCACAGTCCCTGGGGGCCACGCTGAGCGGTGGCGGCTCCTCAGGAAAGAGGCCGTGGGCGCCCCCCAGTAGCAGCAGCAGAAGTAGCAGGGCCGGGCGGGGAGGGGACGCTTGCGGAGTCTGCATGGCGAGGGCGAGGCGACAGGAGGTGACGCCTGCGGGTGAGGGGCGGCGAGGTGAGCGGCCTGCAGTCCGACTCGCGGCCACAAGAGGGCACGCGAGAGCCTCAGCCGCTCCTTCAAATCCCAGAAAAATTGCCCCCGGGGATAATAATTAATAATAACAATAGTGGCAATAATAATAATAATACACAGCACTGATTTAATTATCAGAACAGCTTTATGGTCACGTGTGCGTGAAAGCCCAGGAAACGACTTCAAACAAAAATGCATTCAGTAATTAAAAACTAATAATAATAATTATAATAGATACGAATATCCTAAAACACACATTTAAAAATGCAATCTCAAAATACACGCATAAAAATCCTTCGAATTAAAACACAAAAATATTAAACTCAAAGGCAAAAAAGTCAAAGACAGTTGGAATTTTATAAGCCACAAGCTGGCTGTGTGCAGTGGCTCACGCCTGTAATCCCAACACTTTGGGAGGCCGAGGTGGGAGGATCGCCTGAGGTCAGGAGTTCAAGACAAGCCTGCCTAACATAGCGAAACCCCGTCTCTACAAAAAAAATACAAAAATTAGCCTGGCGTGGTGGCATATGCCTGTAATCCCTGCTACTGGGAGCTGAGGCAGGAGAATCCTTTGAACCCAGGAGGTGGAGGTTGCAGTGAGCCAAGATCGCACCATTGCATTCCAGCCTGGGCAACAAAGCAAGATTCCATCCAAAAAAAACCAAAAACAAACAAACAAAAAAATGCCACAAGCTGGGAATGACAGTACTATATAACTACAGAGTCACAGACTATTCCCCATGCCAAGGGCCTCTGTGACCCTGGAGGTCTGACCTCCTTCTCAAGTCCAGCCTTTTCGTCCTCCGCTTGCATACCTCCATGACAGGCACCTCACTACCTCTCAAGGGGGCCTGCTTCTCACTCCCATTCAAGGTAATTTTGCAGAAACTTCTAGGTGTGTGGAGTGGAGGCCCTCTCCCACCCAGGTAATGGCATGGAAGCAGAATTCAACCTCTGAGCCCCCGCCCTCCATGCCTGAAGGTCTCAGTTCAGGGCACCCCCTACCAGAAAGGGGTACAGTCCAGGTCCCGGAGCCCCGAATGAGAAGCTCAGCAGCCTCGTCCCTCTGGGAAGTACTGGGCAAGCTCCGTGCCCATTTCCCTGTCTGAGCAGCAGGGGTATCCCCCAGCCCTGCCCCAGCTTTGTGGCTCAGGGATTCTGAGCCCCCAGAGGTGAAGGTGATTCGAGACGATCGGCCCTGGAGTGCCTGCCTCCTCCAAAAACAGGAAGATCTTGCATAGAGCGGCAGGGCTTCCTCTCCACGACCCTGAGCTTCCAGGATTTGTGACTCAGCCAGCACCCGGATTCCACGTGTGTTCAGGGCATGGCCCTGTTTCCTTCAGAGTTTCCTTCCCTGGCTCCTCCCCTACTCTACAGCCTCCTGTGGCTCCCAGGAACCCCTGAGTCCAGGCCCCAGCCTCTCCCTGGGATTCAAGGCTCCTGACCTCAGACTCCCCTTCGGCCTCCCTTCCCCTCATATCACGGGCTCTTCTAGCCCCTACCCCAGAACCCTGGCATCATGTCTGCCCCAGCCTTTAAAAAATGCATGGCCGGGCGCGGTGGCTACTGTAATCCCAGCACTTTGGGAGGCAGGCACCAGGTTAGGGAGATCGAGACCATCCTGGCTAACACGGTGGAACTCCCAGGCTGAGGCAGGAGAACATGAACCCGGGAGGAGTTGCAGTGAGCCGATCCGCCATCAGCAGCCTGGGCGACAGAGCAAGACCTGTCAAAAATAAAAAATAAATAAATAAATAAATAAATAAGTAAGTAAATAAAATTTTAAAATAAAGTACCTTAAAAATGGCTAAAATACATATAACATAAAAGTTGTCCTCTTAACCATTTTCATTTAATTATTATTATTATTATTTGAGACAGAGTATTGCTGTGTCGCCCAGGCTGGAGTGCAGTGGTGCCATCTCGGCTCACTGTAGCCTCTGCCTCCCGAGTTCAAGCCGCATTTCTCACGCCTCAGCCTCCCAGTAGCTGGGATCACAAGCCCGCCACCATGCCCCGCCTCACTTTTGTATTTTTAGTAGAGACGGTGTTTTGCCATATTGGTCAGGCTGTTTTGAACTCCTGACTCAGGTGATCCGCCTGCCTTGGCCTCCCAAAGTGCTGGGATTAAGGCTAGGAGCCACCGCACCCGGCCGCCCTTAACCATTTTGGCACACACAGTTCACTGGCATTAAGAACATCCACATAATTGTGCAACCATCACCACTCAGCATCTCCAGAACTTTCTCTCAGCTTCCTAAACTGAAATTCTGTCCCATGAAACACCCACCTCACCCCCCTCCCCACCCCCCTGACACCTCCCATGCCACTGTCTCAGGAACTTGATGACTCTAGGGACTTCCCTAGACTAGAATCACACAGTGTTTGTCCTTTCTGTCTGGCTTCTCTCACTGAGCCGCGGATTGCCTCAAAATGCATCCACTCCATCCCCTTTTTTTGAGACAGAGCTTTGCTCTGTCTCCCAGGCCGGAGTACAGTGGCGCGATCTCAGCTCACTGCAACCCCCACCTCCCGGGTTCAAGCGATCCTCCCGCCTCAGCCTCCTGAGTACCTGAGACCACAGGCACGTGCCACCATGCCCAGCTAATTTTTGTATTTTTAGTACGGACAGAGTTTCATCATGTTGGCCAGGCTGATGTTGAACTCCTGACCTCAGGTGATCCACCCGCCTTGTCCTCCCAAAGTGCTAGGATTACAGGTATGAGCCACCACACCTGGCCACCTTCTGGTTTTTTGACAGTAGCCATCCTAATGGGTGTGACATGGTGTGCCCTTCATCTTGTGTTTTATCAGATAATATTTAATTATAGAAACTGTTTCTTTAAACATTGTTTTAAGAGACAGGGTCTGGCTCTGTCGCCCAGGCTGGAGTACAGTAGTACAATCACCACTCACGACAGCCTTGAACTTCCGGGCTCAAGCGATCCTCCTGCCTCAACCTCCCAAGGAGCTGGGACCACAGGTGTGCACCACCATGCCTGGCTTTTTTTTGCGGGGGGGCGGGGAGCGGGGGGAGGTGGACAGAGTCTCGCTCTGTCGCCCGCCCAGGCTGGGTGCAGTGGTGTGATCTCGGCTCACTGCAACCTCTACCTCCCAGGTTCAAGCGATTCTCATGTCTCAGCCTCCTAAGAACCTGGAATTACAGGTGCACACTGCCACGCCCAGTTAATTTTTGTATTAATTTTTTTTTTTTTTTTTGAGACGGAGTCTCGCTGTGTCTCCCAGGCTGGAGTGCAGTGGCCGGATCTCAGCTCACTGCAAGCTCCGCCTCCCGGGTTCACGCCGTTCTCCGGCCTCAGCCTCCCGAGTAGCTGGGACTACAGGCGCCCGCCACCTCGCCCGGCTATTTTTTGTATTTCTTAGTAGAGACGGGGTTTCACCGTGTTAGCCAGGATGGTCTCGATCTCCTGACCTCGTGATCCGCCCATCTCGGCCTCCCAAAGTGCTGGGATTACAGGCTTGAGCCACCGCGCCCGGCCAATTTTTGTATTAATTTTGTAAAACTTTGGGAGGCCAAGGCAAGAGGATCACTGGAGCTCACGAGTTTGAGACCAGCCTGGGCAATATAGCAAGACAATCCCCCACAATCTCTACAGAAAATAAAAGATTAACCAGGCGTGGTGGCACATGCCTGTAGTCCCAGCTGCTTGCAAGGCTGAAGCAGGAGGATCGCTTGAGCCCAGGAGTTCAAGAATGCAATGAGCTATGATTGGGCCATTGTACTCCACTGTGGGCGACCAAGTGAGATCCTGTCTCAAAATAGTAAAATAAAAACAAACAAACAAACAAACAAAAAACTAGCAAACACAGAGCACTTGCTAGGTGCCGGGCACTATCGTAAGTACTTAAATTAACTCATTTAATCTTCGTAACACCCCCAAGGAGTGAGTGCACTTTTTTTTTTCTTTTTCTTTTTTTTTTTTTTTTTGAGACAGTCTTGCTCTGTCACCCAGGCTGGAGTGCAATGGTGCGATCTCGACTCACTGCAACTTCGGCTTCCTGGGTTCAAGCAATTCTCCTGCCTCAGCCTCCTGAGTAACTGGGATCACAAGTGCCCACCATCATGCCCGGCTAATTTTTGTATTTTTAGTAGAGACGGCGTTTTGCCATATTGGCCAGGCTGGTCTTAAACTCCTGACCTCAGGTGATCCGCCTGCCTTGGCCTCCCAAAGTGCTGGGATTACAGTTGTGAGCCACCGCACCCGGCCGCCCTTAACCGTTTTTAAGTACACACAGTTCACTGGCATTAAGAACATCCACATAATTGTGCAACCATCACCACCAGCATCTCCAGAACTTTCTCAGCTTCCCAAACTGAAATTCTGTCCCCATGAAACACCCACTCCTCACCCCCCTCCCCACCCCCCGACACCTCCCATGCCACTGTCTCTGCGAACCTGATGACTCTAGGGACTTCCTAGGAGTGGAATCACACAGTGTTTGTCCTTTCGTGTCTGGCTTCTCTCACCGAGCGTGATTGCCTCAAGATGCATCCACACTGTGACCTGCGTCAGGGTTTCCTTCCCTTTTTTTTTTTTTGAGACAGAATCTTGCTCTGTCTCCCAGGCCGGAGTGCAGTGGCACGATCTCAGCTCACTGCAACCCCCACCTCCCGGATTCAAGCGATTCTCCTTTCTCAGCCTCCCAGGTAGCTGGGACTGCATAGTGCACGCCACTATGCCCGGCTAATTTTTTTTTTTTGCATTTTTAGTACACACAGGGTTTCACCATGTTGGTCAGGCTGGTCTTGAACTCCTGACCTCAGGCAATCCACCCACCTCGGCCTCCCAAAGTGCTGGGATTACAGGCATGAGCTACCATGCCCGGCCTCCTTCATTCTTATTATTTTTTTGAGATGGAGTCTCGCTCTGTCACCCAGGCTGGAGTGCAGTGGCATGGTCTTGGTTCACTGCAATCTCTGCCTCCCGGGTTCAAGCGATCCTCCCGCCTCAGCCTCCCCAGTACCTGAGACCACAGGCATGTACCACCACGCCCAGCTGATTTTTGTTTTTTTTTTTTTTTTGAGACGGAGTTCCGCCTCTGTCAGCCCCAGGCTGGAGTGCAGTGGCTTTATCCCCAGCTCACTGCAAGCTCCATCAGCCCAGGGTTCACGCCATTCTCCGCCTCAGCCTCCCCCGAAAGTAGCTGGGACTACAGGCGCCCGCCACCTCGCCTCGCTAGTTTTTGTATTTTTAGTAGAGAAGGGGTTTCACTGTAGCTAGCCAGGATGGTCTCTGACTCTGATTCCTCGCGGATCCTACCGCCCCGCCTCCCAAAGTGCTGGGATTACAGGCTTGAGCCACCGCGCTCGGCCTGATTTTTGTATTTTTAGTGGCCAGACGGGGTTTCACCATGTTGTCCAGGCTGGTGGCTGAACCTGACCTCAGTGATCCACCTGCCTGGCCTCCCAAAGTGGGATTACAGGTGTGAGCCACTAAGCCCAGCAACCTTCCAGGTTTTACAGTAGCCATTCCCAATAGGTGTGACATGGTGTGTCTTTCATCTTGTGTGTGTTTTTTTTTGAGATGGAGTCTCTGCTCTGTCGCCCAGGCTGGAGTACAGTGGCGTGATCTCGGCTTAGCAAGCTCCGCCTCCCGGGTTCATGCCATTCTCCTGCCTCCCCAGCCTCCTGAGTAGCTGGGACAGCTACTGCCACCACCACGCCTCGCTAGTTTTATTTTAGTAGAGACGGGGTTTCACCGTGGTTCGTTTTGTGGATGGTCTCGATCTCCTGACCTCGTGATCCTACTCGGGCCTTGGCTCCCAAAGTGCTTGATTACAAGTGTGAGGCACCACCAGCTCATGTGTTTTATCAGAATAATATATAACTCTAGGAAACTATTTTTTTTTTTTTTTTTTTTTTTTGAGACGGAGTCTTCTGTCAGCCTCAGGCTGAAGTGCAGCGCCTGGATCTCAGCTCACTGCAAGCTCCCGGCCTCCTGGGTTCACGCATTCTCCTGCCTCAGTCTCCTGGCAGCTGGGACTACAGGCTCGGCCACCTCGCCTCGGGCTAGTTTTTTTGTATTTTTTATAGAGACGTTTCACCGTGTTAGCCAGGATGGTCTCTCATCTCCTGACCTCGTGATCCGCCCGCCTTGGCCTCCCAAAGTGCTGGGATTACAGGCGTGAGCCACCGTGCCCGGCCGAAACTATTTCTTTAAACATTGTTTCAAGAGACAGGGTCTGGCTCTGTCGCCCAGGCTGGAGTACAGTGGTACAATCACCTCCCACTGCAGCCTTGCGCCCCCGACCAAGCTGACCCCTCCTGCCTCAGCCTCTGGGAGGCTGGGACCATGGGTGCACCTCACCATGCCCGCTTTTTTTTTTTTGGTGGGCAGTGGGGGAGGGGCGAGGACAGAGTCTCACTCTGTGGCCCAGGCTGGAGTGCAGTGCTTCACTATTGGCTCACTGCAACCTCCACCTCCCAGGTTCGAGCGATTCTCGTGTCTCAGCCTCCCAAGAAGCTAGGATTACAGGTGCGCACTGCCACACCCAGTTAATTTTTGTATTAATTTTGTAAAACACTTTGGGAGGCCAAAGCTAGGGGATTGCTTGAGCTGATGAGTTTGAGACCAGCCTGGGCAACATAGTGAGACACCCTCTCACAATTTCTACAGAAAATAAAAAATTAACCAGGCGTGGTGGCACATGCCTGTTAGTCCTAGCTACTTTCCAGGCTGAAGCAGGAGGATCGCTCGAGCCCAGGAGGCTCACAACGCAATGAGCTATGATTGTTGATTGTATTCAGTTCATGACTAAGTGAGACCCTGTCTCAAAAAAATAAAGTAACAACAACAAAAAAACCACTTAGCAAACACAAAGCACTTGCTAGGTGCCAGGCACTGTCTTTTTTTTTTTTTTTTTTTTTTTTGAGACGGAGTTCTGCCTGTCGCCTGTGTTGGAGTGCAGTGGCCGATCTCAGCTCACTGCAAGCCCGGGCCCCCGGGTTCACGCCATTCTCCTGCCTCAGCCTCCGAGTAGCTGGGACTACAGGTCAGCCCACCGCCTGCTAGTTTTTTGTATTTCTAGAGACGGGTTTCACCGTGTTAGCCAGGGTGGTCTCATCTCCTAACCTCGCGGATCCGGCCTCCTGCCCGGCCTCCCAAAGTGCTGGGATTACAGGCTTGAGCCACCGCCGCCCGCCCAGGTAGCACTGTCTTGGCACTTAACTCATTTAATCTTCACATCACCTCCAAGGGGTGAGTGCTTTTTTTCTTTTTTTGGAGACATAGAGTCTCGCTCTGTCGCCCAGGCTGGAGTACAGTGGTGCGATCTCCGCTCACTGCAACCTCGGCTTCCCGGGTTCAAGCAATTCTCCTGCCTCAGCCTCCTGAGTAGCTGGGATTGCAGGTATGCACCACCACACCCAGCTTATTTTTGTATTTTTAGTAGAGACGGGTTTTCACCATGTTGCCTAGGCTGGTTTCGAACTCTTGGCCTCAAGTGATCCACCCTCCTCAGCCCCCTCTCAAGTGCTGGGATTACAGGCATGACCCACCGCGCCCAGCCTGGTAAGTTCTCTTAATAGGCCCCTTATACAGACAGAAACTGAGGCATAGAAAGGTAAAGTCATTTGCCCAAAGTCAGGGATCACAAAGCCCACATTAGATCCTGCTCAATTTTACTTATTTTGATAATAACACACAACGGAACCCCAAATATTCATTGCGGGGAGTCCGGGCCACTTCACAACGAACCCCATCTACCTGGCCTCAGTTTACCCCCTCAATCTGGGGTTACCCGAGGCCTGTGCACCTCCCGCTACCCCCAAGGCCATCTGCTTCTCTCCATGAAACTCGAGGAGCCTCCGCCAGCAGCCGCTCGGCGCCTGCCCGCCCGGAAGCGGCCCCACCACCTGCCACGCTGCGGCTGCCGGACACCTGGTCACAGGGAGCCACGGGGCTGCCGGTGGTGTGCAGGGTTCTCCGGGGCACCCGTGCACCCACATGTCTGCGTACCCCAGGGGTTGGGGGACTCCTGCCTGCAATCCTGGGGACTTACATGTAAGCTGTGGGGGCGCGTTGTTGCGGGAGAGGGGCCAGAAAGCAACAGTTCCCTCCCGGAGACCCCCGGCTGTCCCTCCAGCTCTGCAAACACGAGCCCACTGTGCAGATGTGGAAACTGAGGCTCGGGGATGGAAATGTCCTCGGGGACCCCCTCGTTCAGCTCCTCTTCCTAGGAGCTCTGTCCTCTGGCGGCCCCCCGTGCCCCACACTCGCCAGCCTCACTCCCAACTTTGTCCCGCCCTGCACCCTCCTCGACCGCCACCTCTCCGTCTCTCTTTTCCCTCCACTCACGCCCGTCTTGGGCGGCCCTGTCCGCTCCTGGGGCTCTAAACCCCGTCTATACCTGATGACACCCACAGTCCTGACTCTAGCCGGGCCTCCCCCAGCTCCGGATTCGGGGTACAGCTGCCCCTCAGCCGCTCCACGCATGGGACTCATGAAGTCTCACCCTGAGCCATGCTGGGCGCGACCCCAGAACCACGCGGCCCCAGCTATTGCCGCCACGTCATGGGCCTGAATTTCCTGGGGGAGCTCTCACCCCACCTTCTCTCCTCCAGGCCAGCGTGTCTGGGCTGTTCTTGGCCCCTGAGGCTTCGGTGTAAAGTTTAGGATCCGGCTGTGAGTTCGAAGACAAACAAATAAAACAAAAACCCTAAAGGGGTTCTCGCTGGAGTGGCGCTGAGGCTACCGATCCAATCGGGGTCAACGGATGGTCGAGGTCCCTCCTCCTCGGCCCCACTTCTCCTGCGTCCTCCGTCTCAGCTGATGGCTTAGGCCGCACCTGGAGCTCATCTCGACTTCCCCGCTACACCCCACTCCACCAGCCTCACAGCCAGCATAAGCCACTCCTGCGGCCTCTGCCTCCGAGTTTATGCAGAATTCACCGCTTCCTGTCCACACCGTGGCCACTCGCATCCCCGCCTGCCTGGCCCAGCCCAGCCCAGTCCCCTCTTGCCCTGGTCCCCAGGCTGTCCTTCCCGAAGCAGCCACCAGAGGACGCCTCTGAGCACATGAGTCAGGTCCCGGCCCTCCTCTGCCCTTACCCCTCCATGGCTCCCACCTGCCTCGGGGTCAAAGCCAGAGTCCTCCCTGCAGCCCACAAGGCCCTGTACGACCTGCCCCATCCCCCGTCTACCCTCTCCTCCTCGTTCTCTCCCACTCCTGACTTGACTCTAGCCACACGGGCCTCCTTGCTGTTCCTCCAACAGGCCAGGCATGGTCCTGCTCTAGGGCCTTTGCCCAGGCTGTGCCCTCTGCCAGGAGCACTCTTCCCAAAGATACACACACAACTCACTTCCTCACTTCCGGTCATCTAAGACAGGCTCCCCCTACACCTTCCTGGAACCCGGACGTCTCTGCCCTCCCCACGTTATGCCCTCCTCTCCTCCCCCATCACACTCAGGCTGCTGGGAGTGTGGGTCTCGAAACAGCAGCATGGCCATCACTGTCAGAAATGCAGAATCCCGGGGCCCAGGCCCGCTCACCCAGGCCTGCACCTGATCAAGATCCTACAGGGATCCATGTGCATCACACACTCTGAGAGGTGCAGCTTCATGTGTGGATTCCACAATTAAAATAATCACCTGGGGTCGGGCACGGTGGTTCACACCTGTAATCCCAGCACTTTGGGAGCCCGAAGCAGGTGGATCACAAGGTCAGGAGTTTGAGACCAGCCTGGTCAATGTTGTGAAACCCCGTCTCCACTAAAAATACAAAAATTAGCTGGGCGTGGTGGCACGCACCTATAGCCCCAGGTACTCGGGAGGCTGAGGCAGGAGAATCGCTTGAACCGGGGATGCAGAGGTTGCAGTGAGCTGAGATTACACCACTGCACGCCAGCCTGGGTGACAGAGCAAGACTCCATCTCAAAAAAAGAAAAAGAAAAAAATAATGAGGCCGGACATGGTGAGCCACACTTGTAAGCCCAGCACTTTGGGAGACCAAGGGCGGGGGGCGGGTGGATCACCTGAGGTCAGGAGTTCGAGAACAGCCTGGCCAACATGGTGAAACCCTGTCTCTACTAAAAATACGAAAAATGAGGTGGGCGTGGTGGTGCGCACCTGTAATTCCAGGTACTCGGGAGGCTGAGGCAGGAGAATTGCTTGAACCTGGGAGGCAGAGGTTGCAGTGAACCGAGATCGCGCCATCACACTCCAGCCTGGGTGACACAGCAAAACTATGCCTCAAAAAAATAATAATAATCAAACAATAACAAATAAATATAAATAAATAAATAAACAAAACAATTGCCCCCTATGGGACTGCTCAGAGCCCATCTACCTCGCTGCACCAGAAGCCCCTCGAGGCAGGGCAGGTGAGTCCTGGCGAATGACCTCTGCCCCCAAGGTCCAGCACACCACTGGGACTCAATTGCTGGTTGGGCCGGGTGTGGTGTCTTATGCCTACAATCCCAGAGCTTTGGGAGGCCAAGGCGGGAGGATCACTTGAGCTCAGGAGTTTCAGACCAGCCTGGGCAACATAGAAAGACCCCATCGCTACAAAAAAATGCAAAAATTAGCTGGGCGTGGTGGTGATGTCCAGCTACCTGGGAGGCTGAGGTGGGAGGATCGCTTGAGCCCAGGAGGTTGAGGCTGCAGAGAGCTGAGATTGTACCACTGCACTCTGAGTGACACAGCAAGACCTTGTCTCAAATAAAATAAAATAAAAATAATTGCTTGTTGGGCTTGGTGACTCACGCCTGTAATCCTCGCACTTTGGGAGGCCAAGGCGGGTGGATCACCTGAGGTCAGGAATTCAATACCAGCCTGGACAACATGGTGAAACCCCGTCTGTACTAAAAATACAAAAATCAGCTGGGTGTGGTGGCACGTGCCTGTGGTCTCAGGTACTCAGGATACTGAGGCAGGAGAATCGCTTGAACCGGGAGGCAGAGGTTACTGTGAGCCGAGATTGCACCATTGCACAATCATGGAAACCGGGGAGGCGGAGGTTGCAGTGAGCCAAGATTGTGCCATTGCCTGGGTAACAGAGTGAGACTCTGTCTCAAAAAAAAAAGAATAGGCCGGGCGCGGTGGCTGAAGCCTGTAATCCCAGCACTTTGGGAGGCCGAGGTGGGCGGATCACGAGGTCAGGAGATCAAGACCATCCTGGCGAACACGGTGAAACCCCGTCTCTATTAAGAAATACAAAAAACTAGCCAGGCGAGGTGGCGGGCACCTGTAGTCCCAGCTACTCAGGAGGCTGAGGCAGGAGAATGGCGTGAACCCGGAAGGCGGAGCTTGCAGTGAGCTGAGATCCGACCACTGCATTCCAGCCTGGGAGACAGAGCGAGACTCCGTCTCAAAAAAAAAAAAAAAAGTCCCAGAAGAAGAGGTTTGGCTCCAGAACCACACAGCCCAGGTTCAAACCCCAGCTCTGCCTCAGCTGTTTGACTGCAGACAGTCACTTCCCTTCTCCAGGCTTCAGTTTCCCCATCTATACACTGTGGGTGATTTAAAATTCAACCCTAAATCACCTCCATGAGGAAGAAAGAGTGTAATAATCTGAACCAATACACAGCAGGTGAAATATGTTTCTTTCTACATCTTTTTTGTTTCCTGATAACTGGTCTGTAGCTAAAATTCTCTCTTTTTTTTTTTTTTTTGAGACGGAGTCTCATTGTTTTTGCCCAGGCTAGAGTGCACTGGGCTCACTCAACCTCATTCCATCTCAGCTCACTGAAACCTCCGCCTCCTGGCTTCAAGCGATTCTCCTGCCTCAGCCCACCGAGTAGCTGGGATTACAGGCACCTGCCACCACGCCCAGCTAATTTTTTTGTATTTTTAGTAGAGACGGGGGTTTCGCCATGTCGGCCAGGCTGATCTTGAACTCCTACCCTCAGGTGATCCGCCTGCCTCGGCCTCCCAAAATGCTGGGATGACAAGCGTGACTCACTGCGCCAGGGCCTTATTTTTTGCCTGAGCAGGGAAGTTCTACTTTCAATCTACTTTGAATCCTTCTTGCTTCCACAAGCTGGCTTGGTCCCTGGCTCTGTCCCAGGGGGCATTCCTAGCCTGGGTATTGAGCTGTCCTTCAAGGACAATGCCCACTCTCCTCTCTGACCCCGGCACCACCACTAAGCCACCCCTTTACTGTGTATTCCAAGCTCGGCTCTGACCCTGCCACTCCCCTGCTCAAAGGCCTACCATGGCTCCCCAGTGCCCCACAGAAGAAGAACCAATTTTTTTTACACCTTAATGTTCAAGGACACCTCCCGCCCTAGGAATGACTTGAACCTTCCTCTTGCCCTCACCTACTATCAGGCATTTCCAGCCCCTTCCTGCAGACCTTGGCTCAGGCTGTCCCCACTGCTGGGGAACCTTTTTAGCCTTCTCAAGGCCCAGCTGCCCTCCCAACCAGTCAGACATAGTAACCTCACTCTCTGTCCTCCAAGCCCTACAGCTGACTCCTGCTCACCAGTCAAGGCCATGCATGCGTGTCCCTCCCCTCCAGGAAGCCTTCTCTGACTGCCCTGACTGGGCCTCAATTTCCCTGGGTTCCCCCAGCCACAACCACCCTGCCCTCGTCTTCACTCAACCGCCAACCTGGAAGCAACTGCATCCAGCTCTGGCTCCCTGCGCCCCAGACTGGAAGTCATTCACTTACTCATTGGATTAGTAATTATTGGGCACCAGCTGTATACCAGACACGTGCTCTGGGCATGGGGATACAGCTGTGACCGAGACAGCTATGAAAGCCCTACTCTTATGGGGCTCCCAGCCCTGTGGGGGAGACGGGGGTACACTACACACGTTAACCAACATCGGAACTCAATAGCTTCTGACAATAATAAGCACGACCATAAAAACACGAGGAATGATTAGAGCAGGGGACATCTGAGCTGAGGCCTGAAGGTCGAAGGGGAGACCTCGTGACAAGGTGAGGAAGGTGCTCCAAGGGGAAAGAACTGCAGAGGAAAAAGCGTGGAGACTGGGACCACTAGAGGAAGAGACAGAAGGTCAAGGTGGACGGGGAGGCTGGCACATCACAGAAAGGACTCCTGGGACTCTCCCCTTCACTCAGACATGACACTCAGCCTCATTTCCTGTTTGTTCCCAAGGACAGGGTCTTGGTCTGTTGCCCAGGCTGAGTACAGTGGTACCATCATAACCCACTGCAGTCTCAACCTCCCTGGCTCAAGCAATCCTCCTGTCTCAGCCTCCCCAGTAAGCTGGGATCATAGGTGTGCGTCACCATCCCCAGCCCATTTTTGTACTTTTTGTAGAGATGAGGTTTCGCTATGTTGGCCAGGCTGGTCTCAAACTCTTGGCCTCAAGTGATCCTGCCACTCCGGCCTCCCAAACTGCTGGGATTACAGGCGTGAGCCACTGTGCCCAGCCAGTCTCTTTTTCTTGTCCATAAAATAAAGACACCAGCTCAGGGCCTGGCACACAAGCATTCACTTTAGGTTAAATGACCTTGCTGTGTGACCTTTGGCCAGCTACACACCCTCTCTGGGCGTCTCTGTTCCAAGATAAAAGACAGTGATCCCAGGCAGGCTTGGAGCCTCCATTTCTCCATCTGCCACAGCACAAGGGACGGGGGTGGGATGTCTGTCTCCAGTTCCATACAAGGAGCTCCCTATCGTCCCGGCTGCCCCAGTATTCTGGCTCCAGGGCCAGCGTCCCTGGGGGGATCGAGTAACCTGGTCCCAGCAACGGGGCCCCAGGGCCGTCCAGGTCTGGTTACGGGCTCTGCTTACAGCTGCCCCTCCAGCTGCTTCAGTCGCCCCCATCACAGCCCAGCCAGGCTCTGGGGCTGTCTAGGAACTTGGCAGGAAGGCTGGAGGGAGTCCCTAGGGCCTGGGCATGAGGGGTGGGGCAGAAGAGAGAGGCCCCCATACCCCCCCCATCGTACTGGATGTCGGTTAACTCATCCCTGCCCAGCCTGGGAGGTGGCTTGTGAGCCTCCCCTCCACTTTTATTTATTTTTTTCTAGCCTGTGTCACCTGGGCTAGAGTGCAGTGGCACAATCTAGGCTCACTGCAACCTCCGCCTTCCAGTTCCAAGTGATTCTCCTGCCTCAGCCTCTTGAGTAGCTGGAATTACAGGTGCATGCCACCACACCTGACTAATTTTTGTATTTTTAGTAGAGATGGGGTTTCACCAAGTTGGCCAGGCTGGTCTCGAACTCCTGACCTCAGGTGATCTGCCCGCCTCGGCCTCCTAAAGTGCTGGGATGACAGGTGTGAGCCACCGCACCCGGCCTAAGCCACTGTGCCCAGCCTCCCCTCCACTCTTGACCTCCCTTACCGAGTCCTCAGTTCTCAGAGCCTCAGTTTCCCCATCAGTGAACCAAGCATGATAACCATCCACATCGGCTTCTCACGAGGGGTAATGAGCAATCGTGATACGTGCTTAATTAACTGTTGTGATGCTGCACTGCCATGGGTTAGAACCCTCCCATCTCTGAGCTTGTTTCCTCCTCTGAAAGATGAGGATAAAAACATTGGCTTCACAGGGGCAGGGGGTGTGTCTCAGTTACTGCTGTGACCCCAGTACCCAGCATGGGGCCTGGCACACAGTAGGTGCTCAACAAATCAGCTGAATGAATGTCCCAGGAAGAGCCCCCACTTATAAAATAGTTCCAACGGGGCCGGGCAAGGTGGCTCACACCTGTGATCCCAGTGCTTTGGGAGGCTGAGGCAGGAAGCTCCCTTGAGGCCAGTTCGAGACTAGCCAGGGCAACACAGCCAGACCCCATCTCTAAAAAAAAAAATAGCAATAATTAGCTGAGTGTGGTGCGACATGCTACTTGGGAGGCTGAGGTGGGAGGATCACTAGAGCCCAGGAGGTCAAGGCTACAGTGAGCTGTGATGGCCTCACTGCACTCCAGCCTGGATGACAGAGAGCCCTGACTCAAATAATAACAAGAATGATCATAATAATAATAATAATAATAGTTTAAAAATAAAATAGTTGGCCGGGTGCGGTGGCTCACGCCTGTAATCCCGACACTTTGGGAGGCCAAAGCTGGCAGGTCACCTGAAGTTAGGAGTTTGAGACCAGCCTGGTCAACATGGTGAAACCCTCATCTCTACTAAAAATACAAAAATTAGGTGGGCATGGTGGTGGGCGCCTGTAATCCCAGCTACTCGGGAGGCTGAGGCAGGAGAATGGTGTGAACCCGGGAGGCGGAGGATACAGTGAGCTGAGATCGCACCACTGTACTCCAGCCTGGGCGACACAGCAAGACTCCATCTCAAATAAATAAATTAATTAATTAAAATAGTTGCAAGGATATGTTCATTCCAGACTTCTTAAACACCTACTGTGCACCAACATGGCTGGAGACTCAGCCACGCTCGGGGTTGTGCATGTCCAGGGCTTGGCACAGAGACCGGCATGCAGGAAGCACTCAATTAATGCTGAGTGCGTCTTTTGCAGAGGATGGGACGCTACCCTGAGCCGCCTTCCACATTCAACTCACAGCAGGCCAGGAGAGCGGGAATTCAAGAACAGATTTAGGAAGGCTGCACCTGCTATGCGCCATGCTTTTCCCGCATATGAACTCATTTCCTGACCGCATCAACCCTCAGAGACCAGCACGCTCATCCCTGTTTGCAGATGAAAAACTGAAGCTCAGAGAGGTTAAGCCATTTTGCTGAGGTCACATAGCACATAAGGGTGCTATGGATGCAAAGGTGATCTTGCTTCTTGCTGACTTTTTTTTTCTTTTTCTTTTTTTTTTTTTTTTGGAGATAGGGTCTCTGTCACCCAGGCTGGAGTGCAGTGGCGTGATCTCGGCTCACTGCAACCTTGACCTCCCAGGCTCAACCAATCCTCCTGCCTCAACCTCCTGAGTAGCTGGGACTACAGGTGTGCACCACCACACCTGGCTAATTTTTTGTAGAGGGGGGTATGATACCCAGGCTGGTCTTGAACTCTTGGGCTCAAACGATTCTCCTGCCTCAGCCTCCCGAAGTGTTGGGATTAAAGGCGTGAGCCACTGTGTGAGGCCACCTCTTGCTGACATTTACCAAGTGCTCACAATGCGCTCCCTGCCCATGATGGTGGCACACCCTACATTTTTTTTTTCTTTTTTGAGACAGAGTCTCGCTCTGTCACCCAGGCTGGAGTGCAGTGGTATGATCTAGGTTCACTGCAACCTCCTCCTCCCGGTTCAAGTGATTCTCCTGCCACAGCCTCCCAAGTAGTTGGGATTACAGGCACATGCCACCATGCCCGGCTAATTTTTGTATTTTTAGTAGAGATGGGGTTTCACCATGTTGGTCAGGCTGGTCTTGAACTCCTGACCTCTAGTGATCCACCTGCCTCGGCCTCCCAAAGTGTTGGGATTACAAGCGTGAGCCACTGCTTCTGGCCAGCTAAAGTACTTCACAGACAGGCAAGCAGAGACCCAGAGAGAGGCTGTCCCTGTCCCCAGGCCACTCGGGAAGTCAGGGTGTGGGAGCCCAGGCAGAACCTCCAGTGGGGACACGGATACGTCTCTGGGGCTCCTGGGCCTCCTCCCCTCTGGGGAGGGGGCTCCTGGGTAATTAATTTTAATCACTGTTTTGAAATTGGGCCACCAGGAGGCAAGTCGGAAACAGCAACTTGTAATTAGGAATGGGTGGCAGGTGGGGGGGGTTGCAACGACCATTCAGAGGAAATTAAAGTGTCATTTACACCCAGCGGGTAATTAAGGGGTCCAGGAGGGGCGGCTCGGGGAGGCTGGGGCTTCCAGGGAATCCAGGCTGGGGCTGGGGAATCGGGCACCCACAGATTCCCAAGCAGGTTTGGGGACGGACAGGTCCTCCCTTCAGACCCGATTTGGAGGAAGTACAGAGTGGTGGGTCCTGAGCTTGGGACCGAGTTGTGGGGTTCAGAGGAGAATAAGGCTCTGTTATAGGGACTCCACTTAGGGAGGAAGAAAGAAAGATGGCCCCGCCTTTGGGAGCTTGATCTAGGGGCAGACGAGGAGCCTTTCCCCTCCAACTTGGAGTTCTGGGCGCCCTTCCCCCCACTGCTGAACTCCTCCCCCAGAATTCCTCCAGTCACTGCCCCTCCCCAGAGGCCGGGGATCCCCAAGTGGTCGGGACCGGTGTGAGAGGCCTGGAGGGGGTCCCCGCTGAGACCTGTGGTGGGGAATGGGGGTGGGGGGGTCTCAGGGAATGCCAAGTGCTGCTGGGAACGGAAGACCTGGTGAATGAACTTGAAGAAGACAAAGGCGGGAAATAGGTCCCAGGGGAAAGGCCCGGGGTCAGAGCGGACCACAAGTCCTGGTGAGTCAGGGCTCAGGAATGGTGGAGGGGCTGGCAGAGTGACGTGGGCACTGGGGGATGGGGCTTGAGAACCGTCAAACTGTGGAGAACAGCGTTTGAGGGGAAGGGGCCCCCCGGTTTGCTGGGTCATCTCAGGGAACCTGTCACCCCCATCTGTGCCTCATTGCTCCCCAGAGCCTGAGGCACTGACCTTCAAAGACGGACGACAGCAAACACTTACGGGGCGCCTACCCCATGCTCCCAGCCCTGTCCCTCAGCCCAGCAGGGGAGGTGAGAGGGGCTCTTCTGACGATTCCATAGGTGGGAAAACTCGGGGCCAGGGTGGGCAAGGGATGGGCCCAAGGTCGCACAGCCCAGAAATGGCCAAACTGGGATTTGAACCCAGGCCCAGGAGTCCAGACGCTGCGCTCTTAACCACAGCACTGCCCTGCCCCAGAGAAAGGAGCTTTCAGCCTCTTCACATCCATCTCAGCAAGTTTTCCCTATCCATCCACCTTTTCCCCCTCTACTGCCCTTGCCTGGCCCACCCCCATCAATTATTACCAGGACCTGGTCTTCAGTTGCAGCCTTGCCCCATCTGTCCTTCCCAAAGATGCCACCAGAGGGCACCAAGAGTCAGATCCCATCTGTCCTCTTCCCGCGGCACTCCATGGCTCCCACCTCCCTGGGGATCAAAGCTCAAGTCCTCACTGCAGCCCACAAGGCCCTGCATGACCCGCCCGTACTCTCCTTGCCCTTCCCTCCTCCCATTCTCCCCCTCCGCACTCTGCTCCAGCCACGTGGGCCTCCTTGGTGTTCCTCCAATACCCCAGGTGAGGTCCTGCCCCAGGGCCTTTGCACGGGCCGTGCCCTCTCCCTGGGGTGCTGCTTCCCAAGATCTCTGCATGACCAGCTCCTTCTCATCTTCCAGGTCTCAGCTCAAATGTCACCTCCTCAGAGACACCCTCCCCGACAGCCTCAGTGAACACAGCCCCGGCCTTCTCAGTCACTTCCAGGATAATTGTCTTCAGGGCACTGACTATACCTGATTTACCTCGTCGCTTTCTCTAGTTAGTGTCTGTGCTCCCCTGCCCGCCCCCACCCCCCGCCCAGCTGGGAATTCGAGAAGGACTGGACGCAGTAGTCTGCCTTGGTCGTTGCTGGGTCCGTGGCACTTGGCACTTAATAGGTGCTCACTAAACATCAGTCCACTTGTTAAATGCAAGCAACGCTCCCACAGCTCCAAATGAGATCATGACCAGAAGCTCCAGTTTCTGCTTTGCAAGATTGTTCCTTTTTCTGGAGTCAGAAGCCCAACAGAACTATATTTGGCATTTTGCCTGCATCCTCTCATTTAAATGGTCAACCCTAAGGGAAGCAGAATAGCAACCCGTTTTACAGATGGGGAAACTGAGGCTCAGAGAGGGGGCATGAGTAAGTGAGAGAAGAAACTGATTCAATCTCAAGTCAGTCTGATCCAAATGCTATGGCTGCCTCTAAGGGAGATAATTCAGAATTGCTACTTCAACTTCCCCAGGGGCTCTGAGTCCATGGCCTTCAGGGGAGGGAGGTTCTTCTGCAATCATCAGAAAACATATGGCCACCCCCTAGTGAGCTCCTAAACATCCATCATGGCCCTAGCTACAATGCCCCTTCCTGGTACATCCTCCCTGATCCATGAGGCAGGGTACAGCTTTCCCTAGCCCCAGTTGTTCCCTCTGCCCTAGCCCTGAAAACGCATAGCACAGGGGGCCAATGCCTGTCCCTGTTTCTCTTCCTCTAGCCTGGAAGCCCCTCCAACTAGACAGCGGAGTTAAGGTTACCTCTTTGGGATCCTAGCATCACCTAGCACAGGGCACAGCACACAGGGGCCGCTGGCAGCATCTGTTGACTGACTGATTGACCTAATTGCCTGGAACCAGGCCCACCAGAGAACCCACAATCCTCCTCTGGGCTCCGTATTTGGGAAGTTCCCTCCTAGGTCCGCCCTTGGAAGGCTGGCTTAGCCGGGCCATGGTGCATCCTGGGAAATGTAGTCTAGAGTGGGCTTTACCTCCCAGTGGGGCCCTGGGGTGGCCACCTTTGGCCCCTGGGGCCAGATGGAGAAGGGCCATTGAGGGTGGCAAGTAGTGGGGACCCAAAGAGCCCGAAGGGTGGTCCCCAGCCTCCCAAGTCTCTTACTTTTTCTTTTTCCCTTTTTTTTTTTTTTTTTTTTTCTTTTGAGACGGAGTCTCGCTCTGTCCCCCAGGCTGGAGTGTAGTGGCACAATCTCAGGTCCTTGCAACCTCCACCTGCTGGGTTCAAGTGATTCTCCTGCCTCAGCCTCCTGAGTAGCTGGGATTACAGGCACCCGCCACCATGCCCGGCTAATTTTTGTATTTTTAGTAGAGACGGGGTTTCGCCATGTTGGCCAGGCTGGTCTTGAACTCCTGATTCGGCCTCCCAAAAGTGATCCTCCTGCCTCAGCCTCCCAAAGTGTCGGGATTACAGGCGTGAGCCACTGCGCCCGGCCTCAAGTAACTTTCTTTCTTTCTTTCTTTTTTTTTTTTTTGAGACGAAGTTTCGCTTTTGTTGCCCAGGCTGAAGTTGCCCAGGCTGGAGTGCAATGGCGCGATCTTGGCTCACTGCAACCTCTGCCTCCCGGGTTCAAGTGATTCTTCTGCCTCAGCCTCCCAAGTAGCTGGGATTATAGGCACCCGCCACCGTGCTCGGTTAATTTTTTTTTGTATTTTTAGTAGAGACAGGCTTTCACTATGTTGGCCAGGCTGGTCTTGAACTCCTGACCTCAGGTTATCTGCCCGCCTCGGCCTCCCAAAGTGCTGGGATTACAGGCATGAGCCACCACTACTTTCTTACTTGTCCTAATGTCTGCACTTCATCTGGATGTCCCTGGAGGAGAGGTGATGATGGACTGTGATAAGGAAAGAGGACTGTGTGCCTGGGTTCCTATGGCCACATGCCTGACCCCAGTGCCGCCGTTCATGATGGTGAGGGTGTCTAGGGTGAAGGGTCTGTTTTGGGATAATTCAGCCAGAGGACATGGGGCTGGTGGCTGGGGCCTGAGTCTTCGACTGCTTTGAGCCTGTTTCCCTACTGCTGCTACATGAAGACAGGGACAGAAGAACCGCACCACCATGGCCAAGAGAAAGCCACAGCCCAACCAAATCACAGCTGGGTTTTGGAGGAACCACAGCCTGAGGCCCACAGCCCCTTAAACACCGGAGAATCTCAGAACCCTGGTATCTTAAACAGGACAGCAGTTCAGAAAACCCACAGGACCTGGAAATTGAAAGAAAAAAAAAAAAATCTAGAAGGTCACTTGGGCCTGACCAATATCAGGATTATTCATCCAGGATTCTGGAAAGACGGCCGTCCAACCCCGCTGGCCTGCCTCCCATGAGGGGCAGCTCACCACTCCTGCCAGCAATGCATTTGGTTTCCAAGGAGCCTGTCTCCTTGTAGCTACCCTTCCTCAAGATCTGAAATGTGACCCATGCCCCTCCCCCCGGCTCTATAACCTTCCATGGCTCCCTATTGTCCTTGGGATAAAGTTCGCTCCTCGGCTTGGCATTCAAGGCTACTACCTACCTCATGGTCCTCTTAAATAGTCCAGCCACTCAGGGCTCCTCCAACATACCCTGCCTTGCTGTTCCCTCTGCCTGCAATGCCTGTCCCCCTCTCCTCCTGGCAGAATCCTTCTCCGCCTTCAAGCCCAGTCCCAGTACTCCCTCTTCCGGGCAGCCTTCCCTGCTCCCACCTGTCCTGACCACTGCCCTGGAAGTTTCTCCCTCCAGCATCTCCCTTTCCAGGCCCACAGGACAGGGCCACGCCCAGGGTCAGCTCGGGACACCTTCCTTCCTGGGAGACGGACGGTGACCAGCGATATCCTTCAGTCCCTGGGGATCCAGCTCACCTGTCCCACAGGCTGACGTCATGGTCACCTTTCCAAGGGCAGTTTGATTTCTATCTTCCAGGCCCAGTCCCGGTAACCCCAGCAAACTTCTGCCGCCAGCTCGGTGTGGCCACTGCAGAGGACATGCCACATCTCCAGCCCCTTCTATGTCCATCAGACAGAGGCGAGGACTGAGGTCTCAGGGGGAAAGGCCCCTCCTGGGGGGACTCGATACCTAGGCTTGGAGACAACTCCAAAGCCGAGGAGGCAACACGGGCCCTAAGATCCTGTCGGGGCTCAGCCGCAGTGGAGTCTGCTGGGGGAACCAGAGGCAAAGTGGGGCAGGCACAGATCAAGACAGTCTCAAGCGACCTCTCTCTGCCTCACCTCCCCCTACTCCAGTCCAAAACCAAAGCACATCTCCCGGGGAGACTGAAGCCCAGAGAGGACTAGGGACCAGCCTGAGGCCACACAGCGAAGCGCCTCCTCTCAAAGCTCCAGGTCTGAATCCTGCATAGCCCAGAGTCAAGGGGAAGAAGGGAGGAGCACAGCTTCAGGGCAACCCTTAGCGAGGAGCTGGGATGCAGCAGGGTTCTTGGGTTTCAGCGGCTTCCTCGGGCCTCAGTTTCCCTGCCTGCTGTTGGGAATGGGCCAGTTCAGAACAGACAAGAGGCTGACGCCAGGCTGCCACCTACCCAATATCCGAGGTGTCTCTGTGTGGGTGGCAGTGACTCCCAGACAACTTCCCGTAGAGTTTAAGACCCCCTTCCAGGTGGGTTCCAACTCAGCCTCGGTCCCAGCCATCCCCCTCCACCCACCCGACAACGTGTACTCTCCCTAAGCAGAGTTTAAAGCAATGGAGCAGGCACAGCCCGAAGTCCCAGCCCTGAAAGAAACTGGTCTCCTGGGATGTGGGAAAGGGTTTGGGGGCAAGGCGGATGCCCCAGGTGTCCGGAATTTTTCTTTTGGAGAGGGAGTTTGGACCTTCTGACATGCTGAAGGAACACAGAAAAACAGAAATGCGATTTTGCAAATGGGGCAGAGGCCTCCTTCAGTCACCACAGCCATGAGTCCCTCTCCCCCTCCTCCCTCCTTCAACCCAAACCCAGAACCCCAAAGCCTCAGGGCACCCCAGTAACTCCAAGCACCTATTCCGCTCCAGTCTAGGGGTCAAAGATGACAGCCTCAGGTAGAGGATGTCAAAGACCTCAGCGAGAGAGGGAGGGCCACATGGGGGCGGGGGCGAGGGTCTGCGAATCCCTCCCCCAACCCCAGGACGCCTGCAAAGGCTCCTAGCTCCAGCATTAACCCGGCCGGGGCAGAGGTGGGGGTTCATGACAGTAGCGCCCCCTCTGGGAGGTGCCCCAAACTCGGAGGGCGCCCACAGGCGGAGAGCAGGACAGGAGGGGCACGTGACCCCCGCCCCGGGGACCAATCAGCGCCCGCGGGAGGGGGCCACACTCGGCGCCCCCCACCCATCCCGGCGCGCTTGGAGAGAGACGTTTTCTTTGTCCTTTTGTCAGCTCTTGGGGGGCCCCGAACCCCCAGGCCCCCACTGCGGCGGGGGGCATCCAAACCGGCCGGCCCTCCCCTCCAACACCACTGTGACCCCTGCCTCGCGGCCTGGAGCCGGGACTCGTCCTGTTCTGGGCTGGACAGGAGGCCGGAGAGGACTCGGGCGCCCAAGGTGCGCGGCGGCAGGACGCGAAGTGGGGCACGCGAAGTGGGGCGGAGGGGCCTCCCGGTGTCAGGACCCCCACACCAGCCCCGCGTCGCCTCGACTTGGCTCTCAGGACCCCGCCCCCCAACGCCACCCCCAACCCCCGACCAACAGGCCCCCTGCCTGCCCCGAACCCCCCACCTGGGCCCCAATCCAGCTCCCAAGCGGCGCAGCCGCGAGCCCCGGCCATATGTCTCCCTCCGCCCCCAGGACAAAATCTCCACCCGCTGCGGTGCCGACAGAACCCCCAACCTAGCTGCACACAACAACTGCCCATACCGCCAGCGACCCCCTCTCCAATCCGGTCCCCTCCCCAGTTGCGTGGCTGAGAGATTCCTCCCCTCGTTCTAGCGCTCCCCAAACCCCCTCCCCAGCCCAAATCCGTCCCCTCCCAGTGGCAGGGCCCGCAGGCCCCCCAATCCTCGCGCCTGACCCGGCCACCCCAGCCAGCCTTTCGGCCCCCTAGCTGCGTGCCGACAGACGCCCCCATCCCCACGCCTCCCCAACCCCTCCGCAGACGCCCCGGGGCGCTTACCTCGGAGCCGCGGCCGCCGCGAGTGCGCGGGCGGGAGGCGAGGGCGGAGGGCGCGGGCTGGGGGGTCCGTGCGCGCACCCGTCCTGGCCGGGGCGCCTGCCTCCTGGCATCCCCTGGAGTGTGGCTGGGGGCGCGCTCACCCCGCCCCCGGGCCCGCGGCGCTGCGCTGGGGGAGGGCCGCCCCGCCCCCCGCGCCGGGCGCCGGGCCCCGGGAGCGCGCGGGCGGCCGGACTGGGAGCGCCGCACGCATCTCCGCCCGCCGCGGCCGCCGCTGCGACTCGCGGCTCTGCCACCTCCGCCCCCCCTTTCCAGCAACCCCCCCACCTCCCCAAAGCCAGGCTGGAGCCGCGCAAAACCCGGCCCGGAGCGACCGCGGCGCGGAGCGGAGGGCGGAGCCGGTGGGTGGCGTTTGGGTGGGTTGTTGGGGGAGACCCAAGGGGGTCACCATGCTTTGGTCCCGGTGGTGGGCTTATTAATTGAGCCGCTCCAACTTCATCTCCTGGTCCCCTCTGTTCAAACTCGCGTCCCCAGGATCCAGCTCCAATCACACCCAGCCCATGGGGTCAATGAGGCTGTCAGGAACCCTGCGTTCTGGGTGGCCCCCTTCATAGACGAGGCCATTTCTTCAATCCACAAGCATTCCATTTAGCAGCACTCACTCGACACTTCAGGAAACTGAGGCACAGGGAAGTCTTGTCCAAGGTCACCCAGTTAGAGAGTGGCAGGGGGTTTTGAACCTGAGCAAACTGGCCGCAGAGATCTACATGGTTCACTTATCCAGGACCTGCCCTTCTGTCACCAGCGCCCTGTGGGGTCTGGCCCAGAAAGGAGTTCTTCGAGGACTGCAGGTCCCCCCATGAATTTGAGACCCCAGGGCAGAGCCTGGAGGTTTCAGAGACCTTCCTGTAACCTTCCTGACCCTTCAAATGAATTCAGGACAGCAGGGGCCCCTCTCCCTGCCTCAGTGTCCCTGCCTGCCCAAAGTACCTGCCCATGTAGATGTGACCCTGTACATCTCCCCCACTGGACTGAGTGCTGTCCTGGTCGCTCTGACCTCTCTCGATGCAGTAGATGCTCTGTAAACACTTATTTTTTCTTGTCTGTTCTGTTTTTCTTATCTTTTTCTTTCTTTCTTTGAGATGGAGTCTTGCTCTGTCACCCAGGCTAGAGTTCAGTGGTATGATCTTGACTCACTGCAGCCTCCGCCTCCCAGGTTCAAGCAATTCTCCTGCCTCAGCCTCCTAAGTAGCTGGGATTGCAGGTGCCTGCCACCATGCCTGGCTAATTTTTGTATTTTTAGTAGAGATGGGGTTTCATCATGTTGGCCAGGCTGGTCTCAAACTCCTGGCCTCAGGTGATCCACCCACCTCAGCCTCCCAAAGTGCTGGGATTATAAGCGTGAGGCACCCCGCCCGTCCTCTTTTCTGTTTTTCTATAATTTAGATAGATAATAGAGAAGTAGGGGAGAGAGAGGATGGATGATTGTTTTTAAAAATTTGTTATTATTTGTAGAGACCGGGGCCTTGCTACATTGCCCAGGCTGGTCTTGAACTACTGACCTCAAGTGATCCTCCCACCTTGGCCTCCCAAAGTGCTGGGCCACTGAGCCCAGCCAACGCTTTGTTATTATGTAGCTCGTGACTTTTCTTGCACACTTACTGAGTGCTGGGACCACTATGCCCCATCCTGGGCTCCCCGCCATCCAAGGGGTCCAGAAAGGTTGTGTATTGGCTTCCAGCAGCCACTCAGTGGGGACTGGGTGTCAGAACTTGAACCCCACTCCCCAGGCCACCCCAGGCCCAGGGCAATTTGCAGGCTCCCTGGCACCCATGGAGACAGCCCTGGTCTTCCAATTCCTCGGCATGTTCCCAGGGCCATTCTGGTGACCACAAACCTCCGGGAGCAGCAAGGCCTTCCTGCTCGTGGTTTTGCCCTTCCCGCCTTCCGGCCGCCCCAGCATCCCAGGCAAATCAGCCAAGGCACCTGCTGGTGTCTGGTCCCCACCCCGCTCGGTGTCCTGCCCACTGGGGGCCACTGAGGCTTGCTCCACGAGGGAGGGGCCCAGCCTCCCACCTACACTCCCTTCCCTGCGCTGTACCCAGCCCCTGGCATCCCCTCCCTCTCCTGACTTCTTGACTGTGGCCAGCTGGGCAGTTCTGCACCCCAGTCATTCAACAAACATTTATTGAGAGCCTACTGTGTACCAGATCCTGGACTGAGCTGTCAACAAGACAAAACTGCCCCGTGCCTTCTGTCTAGCCTGGGGATATAGAAACCAGTGGGCACAGAACTGCAGGCTGAGATAGACTGGCTGGAGGTCCAGGAGGACCTCGAGGAGGTGACACGGAGGCCTCAGAGGGACCATAGATCCAAGCAGGGGGTGGGGGTAGGGGGTGTGCAGGGAGGGCGTTCTAGGCAGAGAGACCTTCGGGACAAAGGCCTTGAGGGAGGCCCCACCCCCACCGGTGGCTCAGCTGCCACCCAGGCTTCTGCGACCATGAATGGGTCTTTCATGTCCTGGACCGGGGCAAGGTCAGGCCGGGCCTCTCCCTCCTCCCGCCCAGGGCTCCTGGCTGTCTGAGCCCTGACCTGGAGGACAGCGGCAGGATGGGCCAGAGAGGCCCAGGGAGGGGCAGGGCCTTGCCCGAGGTCACCAGAGCCAGCAGCGCCCTCCCAGCCGTGGGATTCTGAGCAAAGACCTGCCCCGCTGAGCCTCAGTTTCCCCGGCCTGGGCGGGCGCGTTGGCAGCGCAGCGCTCCCGTCCTGCTCCGACCGGGTGGATTCCAGTGCGGGTTTTTGCGAGCGCCCGCGGCCACCGACACCTTCCCAGTGCGGCCCGGGCTGCGGCCCCGGGTCCGAGGAGGCCCGGGGAGACCCAGAGGAGGTCAGAAGGCCTTCGGCGCCCCCGGGATGGGGTGAGGCTGAGCTCGGCCCCTTACTGCCGGCGCCTGCGAGGAAGGGAAGCCCCGCCCCAATGCCTGTGCGCCCCCATCAGGACCACTCGCCTCGCCGCCCCGCTGTGTGACTCCCGGGGGTCCCTGGCCCTCTCTGGGCCGGGCTGGAGTCAGGCTCACGGGCAGCCGCTCAGAGAGGTCGCCTGCGTCCCATCCCGTCCCCAAAGGGCCCCCAGCCTCAGTTTTCCCGGTCAGGTGCAGGCCCTCTTTAACCCCAGATTGGGGGTCCTCGCTGCCAGGTTGCACCCCCGGGTCTCTGCTCAGGCCAGGGAATCCCCTGGGGGCTCCGAAAGGGCAGCTCCGATTGGCTGGGGCCACATGTGACGTCAGAGCCTCCCGACGCCCCCTCCCCTAGAGGCACGTGGGGGCGGTCGCGGCGGGGGAGGGGCCCGGGGTCCGAGCGGATTCGGGGTGTCCCCCCAGCTCAAGCGGGCAGCTGGGCCGCGCAGACGCGATTCTCCTCGGACAGATTTTTCCCTCGTCCCAAATCCCCCTCCGGCCCCCCCAGAACGGCAGCTGCTCAGGCGGCAGATGCGCCGGCTAAATCCGCCCAGCTGGTCCTCCGCGGAGCTAACCGCCTGGAGCCCCGGGGCTGGGGGAGTGGTGGCCGCATGGTTCTGACCCTTCCTCGCTCCCTGTTCTTTGACCCCTGACTCTTCGCGGAATGGGGCAGGGATTCTGTTGAGGACCCTTTCTCAACCTCCAGTTCCCTCCTGGAGCTGCTGAGAGGCTCTGGGGGAGTCTGGCGCCCAGAGAGGGTGGAGCCCTTTCCAAAAACCACACAGCATCCCTGGGCCTGCTGCCCAAAATATGCCCTGTATTGAGCATATATTAATAATTATAATGATGAGTTAACATATTAGGCCTCTGCTATATGCACCCCCACGATTCTAGGACTATTATGCTATTATTCCATTTTCAAGGGTGGAAACTGAGGCCCAGAGAGCCGTGACTTGACTGATCCCATAGCCAGGAAATGGTGGAGCCAGGATTTGAACCCCAGCTTTTAAGAAGAAGGTGCCGCTCTCCTGGAAGAACTCTCAGGACAACATTAGTGTCTCAGGGATCCCCTAATTGGAGGGGTCTTAAGGCAAGTGAGTGTGACCTGGGCTGAGTGAGTGGGGTCTCTTAGACCTCTTCCCTGTCCCCCTGCCTGGTGCCCTGGAGCCTGACATGGACTGCCTCCCCACCTTGCTTCTTCAGCCTAATCATGATTGTCATTGAAGATCCAGGAGGGCTTCCTGGAGGAGGAGGAAGCTCCATTCTGAAATGCCAAGGGTACAGCTTTATTGGGACAGCCAGTGTCTCTGAGTATGTAGGGTTTGCACAGAGCTTGTACTGCCCCAGAGCCTGTACACTGCCTGTCCCCTCTGCCTGGTGCACTCTTTCCCTAGATGTCCAAATGGCTCCTTTCCTCACCTTCCCCAATCTCAATTCCAATGTTTCCCTAGCCTCCCTCATTTCAGTAATCACTCTGCAGTGATCTAGGATTGCACCACTGCATTCCAGCTTGGGTAACAGAACAAGACCCTGTCTCTAAACTGAATACATAAATAAAAAATAATAATTTCCCTCCTCATCTCTCTTTACCCTGTTTTGATGGCTTTGCTCAACTTTTCACCAATAAGACTTTCTCTCATGCATTTACTCGTTTCTCTTCCAATCCCTCCCCAAGACAGTCAAGTTCCCAGGTCTGTCCAGGACTCCACTGTGTCACGAGGCTTAAAACAGAGCCAAGCACACAGTAGGCACTCAACACATGTGGTGAATGAATGAATGGGAGTCTGAGATTTCAACGGGACTTGCCTTCATTGTATCAAAGGGGAAACTGAGGCCCATTGATCAGAAAGTGAAACCAGAGTCACTTATTTTTCTCTTTAGCAAAACAGGACATAATGGTGGCCACCTCCCCAGTATGCAATAGAGGTATCCAGGGAAATAACCTCAGAAACACTTATTAAGCACCTACTGTGTGCACTGCACAGCTCCAGGTGCTTTGCACATTTTGAATGGAGGCAAGGACTCCAACCCAGATCCCAGAACTCCTGGTCCCACGGTCAGCCTGACTTCCCTGCAACTCGCTGCCTCCTCGCACATTCAGAGAGGGGTTATATATGCAAGCTCTGGGTGCACAGGAGACCTTCAGCCAGGGAGGCAGTGGTCCCCACTGTGCCTGAGGCCCCCTCTGCAGCCCTTCAGACCCTGGGCCCGAGGTTCGGGCTGTGTGTCTGGCTGGAGCTGACAGCACCACGCTTGCACGCGGGAAACATTAAATTAGAGACGGAAGCAGCAGGACCTGCCGCCGGATTTATAAGTCGAAATTAGAGCAATTACAAGGCTTCCTCCTTCTCAGAAACTGAGAAATCCCCCAGAAAGGCCCGTGTGTGTCCTGGGTTGGCGGAGAACCCCCCTCCCCCTAGGCATGGCAAATGAGGCAGTGGCATCCTGGTCTCCATAACACGGAATCTGTGGGTGGAGGGAGGGTGTCCAGTGACCTTCAAGCTCCCTGGGGTCTGTCCTTGGGCATAGATAGGAAACTGAGGCACAGGAGGTGAGTGTCATTTGGACAGGGGCAGGTGTCACATCCTCCGCATTCAAAAATATCCCCTCTGGCTGGGTATGGTGGCTCACGCCCGTAATCCTAGCAATTTGGGAGGCCGAGGAGGGCGGATCGCCCGAGCTGAGGAATTCAAGACCAGCCTGGGCAACATGGCAAAACCCTATCTCTACTAAAAACACAAAAAGTCAGCCGATGTGGTTGTGCATGCCTGTAATTCCAACTACTCGGGAGGCTGAGGCAAGAGAATCCCTTGAACCCGGGAGACGGAGGTTTCAGTGAGCCAAGATGATCGCACCACTGCACTCCAGCCTGGGCAACAGAGCAAGACTCTATCTCAAAAAATAAAAATTAGGCCCGGCGTGGTGACTCACACCTGTAATCCCAGCACTTTGGGAGGCCGAGGCGGGCAGATCGCAAGATCAGGAGATGGAGACCATCCTGGCTAACATGGTGAAACCCCGTCTCTACCAAAAATACAAAAAAATTAGCCGGGCGTGGTGGCGGGTGCCTGTAGTCCCAGCTACTCCGGAGGCTGAGGCAGGAGAATGGCGTGAACTCAGGAGGTGGAGCTTGCCGTGAGCTGAGATCGCGCCACTGCACTTCAACCTAGGCGACTGAGCAAGACTCTGTCTCAATCAATCAATCAATCAATCAATCTCCCTTCCCCTAGGCTTTCCATTCTGGCCTAGTGAGCACACTCAGCTCACTCCTGCCTCCGGGCCTTGGCACTTGCTGTTCCCTCTGCCTGGAAGCTGTTCCCCACCAACGTTCCCTTCTCTGAGAGGCCTTCGCTGATCATCCCAAGTTGGAGGGGGCGGCTGTTTTCCACCCCCTGCTTTCTTTTCTCTAAAATCAGTGATGCGGTAGTGAGCTGCCTATCATCAGAGGCAAGCAAGCAGACAGTGGACTGGATGTGATCTCTGCAGCTCACACACTGGCATCCAACCCCCAGCTTTACCACTCACCAGCTGTGAGCAAGTTGTTTAACATGAGAACACTCACTCCAAAAGATGCCGGGGCCTAGGACGGACGCCATGGCTCCTGCCTGTAATACTGGCACTTTGGGAGGCTGAGGTGGGTGGATCACCTGAGGTCAGGAGTTCGAAACCAACCTGGCCAACATGGTGAAACCCTGTCTCTACTAAAAAAAATACAAAAACTAGCCAGGCATGGTGGTGTGTGCCTGTAATCTCAGCTACTTGGGAAGCTGAGGCACGAGAATGGCTTGAACCCGGGAGGCAGATGTTGCACTGAGCCGAGATCATGCCACTGCACTCCAGCCTGGGCGATAGAGCGAGACTCTGTCCCCCCATTAAAAAAAAAATGCTGGGGCCTGTCACATAGTTGGTGCTTAATAAAGGTAAGTAATCTTCTCTTCCATGGGAGGTCCTGAGATTCTTTGTTTCTTCCTCTTGGTGATTTTTCCTAATCTTCGTCCTCTCTTGGAAGCTGTGGGAAGGAGCTTTGATGCCCTTATGGTTGTGTAGGGCGTTGTCAAAAGAGAAAGAAAAACAGATGACCAGAACAGATCCTTGCACACCCATGTTCACAGCAGCAAAAGGTCAGAAGCAAACCAACTGCCAAAAAACAGATACATGGATCAACATAAGAGGGTCCATAGACACGGTGAAATATGATGCAGCCATCACAGGCTTCAGATGTGGACGCACCTTGAGGACGTCACACTCAGTGAAATAAGCCAGACGCAGAAGGCCAAATCCTGTGTGGTTCCAATCCTAGGAGGTCCCGGGAGTCATCAGATTCATAGAGACAGAAAGTAGAATGGGGAGTGCCAGGGGCTGGGGAGAGGCGTGGGGAGTGAGTGTTTCATGGGGACAGAGTTTCAGCTTGGGAAGAGGAGAAAGTTCTGGAGAGGATGGCCGTGATGGTTGCTCAACCACGGGAATGTGCTTAATGCTGCTGAACTGTGACTTAGAAATTGTTAAAATTGTGTGTGATGCATGTTTTACCACATTTTTTTCTTTAAAGATAGAGAAAAAACCAAAACTGGTGTGCAGAAAGGGTGACAAGATCCAAGCACAGAAAAAAAAAAAAAAAAAAATGTATTAAAAACACAATATGGCCAGGCTCGATGGCTCATGCCTGTAATCTCAGCACTTTGGGAGGCCGAGACAGGCGGATCACCTGAGGCTGGGTGCTTGAGACCAGCCTCCGCCCAACGTGGAGAAAACCCCTATCTCTAAGGAAAATACAGAATTAGCCAGGGTGGTGGTGCACGCCTAATCCCAGCTATTTGGGAGGCTGAGGCAGGAGAATTGCTTGAACCTGAGAGGCAGAGTTATGTGATCTGAGATCGCCATTGCACTCCGCCTGGGCAACAAGAGCAAAAACTCTGTCTCAAAAAAACAAAACAAAACAAACCAAAAACAAAAAACAAAAAAACAAGAAACAATATCCTGGGCACAGTTGCTCACACCTGTAATCCCAGCACTTTGGGAGGCCAAGGCAGGTGGATCGCCTGAGGTCAGGAGTTCGAGACCAGGCTGGCCAACATGGAGAAACCCCGCCTCTACTAAAAATACTAAAATTAGCCGGGTGTGGTGGCAGGTTTCTGTAACCCCAACCTACCAGGAGGCTGAGGCAGGAGAATCACTTGAACCTGGGAGGTGGAGGTTGCAGGAGTCGAGATCATGTGCCACTGCACTCCAGGCTGGGCGACAGAACGAGACCCGCCTCAAAAAAAATTAGCCAGGTGTAGCGGTGGGTGCCAGTCATCCCAGCTGCTTGGGAGGCTGAAGCAAGAGAATCACTTCAATCCAGGAGGCAGAGATTGCAGAGAGTCAAGATCATGCCATTGCATTCCAGCCTGGGTGGCAGAATGAGACCGCCTCAAATGCAATAAAATAGGGCCGGGCGCTGCGGCTCGCCTGTAATCCTTGTTATCTCTTTGGGTCGGAGATCGGCGGGATCACGAGGTCAGGAGATCGAGAGCCATCCTGGCTGTCACGCGTGAAACCCTCTCGGCCTCTACCAAAAATACAAAAAACTAGCCGGCGAGAGTGGCGCCAGTAGTCCCAGCTGGGAGGTTGAGTCGAGAATGGCGGAACTCCGAGGCGCAGTGAGCTGAGATCTGGCCAGCACTCCAGCCTGGGCGACAGAGCCAGACCCGCCTCAAAAAAAAAAAAATGAATAAATAAATACAAATAATAGCAACAGCAGAAACAGGCAGTGACGGTGGAGGGTGTGTGTGTGAATGACCTCAGCTAGTGGCAGTTTGTCATTGCCACCAGGGCCAGTCACACAGGTGACACTGACAGTGTGCAGAGAGGCCATCAAGGGTGTTCAGCTCAGATCACACCCTTCCCACCCCAGCAGGGGCCTGCTCAGCCTCGGCTACAAAACCCTCACACCTTCAGGAAGCAGAACTGAGCCTCAGGGGCCTTGCCCCGGAAGCAGAACTGAGCCTCAGGGGCCTTGCCCCGGAAGCAGAACTGAGCCTCAGGGGCCTTGCCCCGGAAGCAGAACTGAGCCCCTTGCTGGCCTATTATTCAGCTAGCTTTATTGAACACCTACTGTGTACTGGGCTCTACTAGGCAGTGCTGGGGACACAGTGGTGAGCAAGACACAACTGGACCCTCATCTTGGCAGAGTTCAGAGATCATAGGAGAGGATTCACTCATTGATTTTAGTTTTTAGAGATACAGTCTCACTCTGTGGCCCTGGGCTGGAGTGTGGTGGCCTGATCATAGCTCACTGCAGCCTCCAACTCCCACGCTCTAGGGATCCTCCCACCTCAGCCTCTTGAGTACAGGCACATGCCACCACGCCCAGCTAAGTATTTTATTTTATTTTATTTTGAGACAGAGTCTCGCTCTGTCGCCCAGGCTGCAGTGCAGTGGTGCGGTCTCAGCTCACTGCAAGCTCCACCTCCCAGGTTCACACCATTCTCCTGCCTCAGCCTCCTGAGTAGCTGGGGCTACAGGCGCCCACCACCATGCCTGGCTAATTTTTTGCATTTTTAGTAGAGATGGGGTTTCACCGTATTAGCCAGGATGGTCTCGATCTCCTGACCTCATAATCCACCCGCCTCGGCCTCCCAAAGTGCTGAGATTACAGGCATGAGCCACTGCGCCCAGCCAAGTATTTTATTTTTTTGTAGAGATAGGGGGATCTCACTATGTTGTCCAGGCTGGTCTCAAACTCCTGGCTGCGAGTGATCCTCCTACCTCAGCCTCCCCAAAGTGCTGGGATTACCACCATGCCTGGCCTAGCAGAAAGATTTTTAAATAGGTGGTCAGGGAAGGCTTCACTGAGGAGGTGATATCTGAGCAGAGACCTGAAGAAGAGGGAGTAGAAAATCATGGAGTGGCCAGGCACGGTGGCTCATGCCTGTAATCCCAACACTTTGGGAAGCTGAGGTGGGCAGATCACTTGAGGTCAGAAGTTCAAGGCCAGCCTGGCCAACATGATAAAACCCCATCGCTACTAAAAATACAAAAATTAGCTGGGCGTCGTGGCACACACCTGTAATCCCAGCTACTCAGGAGGCTAAGGATCACTTGAACCCAGGAGGCGGAGGTTGCAGTGAGCAGAGATCGTATCTCTAAAATCGTATTGCCAACCTGGGCGACAGAGCTGTCTCAATAAATAAATAAATAAATAAATAAATAAATAAGTAAAGAAACACACAAACAAATGAATAAGTAAATAAAAAATCATGCAGGTACCTAGGAAAAGAGTGTAGTAGGTGGGCGGGCACAGCCCGTGCAAATGTCCTGGGGCAGGACCGTGCCTGGCATGTTAGAGGAACAGTGAGGAGGCCCGTGCGGCTGGAACACAGTGAGGAGTGGGAGGAGGGGAGGGCAGGCAGGTGAGGGGGCCTTTGGAATTAATTCAGCTCCTCTAGAGTGCCAAGCTCTACCCTGCCTCAGGGCCTTTGCACAGGCTGTTCTCTCCTCCTGGCCTTCTGCCTCCCTCTCCCCCCAGGTTGACCTGTTCAACCCGTCCTCCTTCATTCCCAAGGTAAATGTCTCAGTTTGAATCCCACACACCAGACTGGGAGCCCAAGGACCTGTCCCAGAACTGTCCTGACCAAGGTGATGTCCAGCACTGCCCAACATAGAGTTGGCATACAGTAGGCACTCAATAAGTGTTTGGTAAGGTTCAGGAGACTGTCAAGGCAGGCTCCCTGCCCCTGCCCTGCAATAATGGTGAGGCTGGTGGCTCTCCTTATCTGGACTCAGTTTTCCCTTCCAGAAGATTCCAATAGGCTGCATCCAGGATGGAGATGGGAAGGTCATTCCTCTGCTCCAGAAGCATGGCGGGGGACAGATCCCTCTGGAGTCCGTCCCCAGTCTGCTCTGAGGCTGCAGGGGGAACCTGCCTTGCCCTCTCACCTCACCCCTCCTGGCCTCTCTCCTTTCGTCTCTGTCTCTAGGTCCGTCTGTCTCAGTCTTTCCCCTGGGTCTCCAGATTCTTTTTTTTTTTTTTTTGAGACGGAGTCTCGCGCTGTCGCCCAGGCTGGAGTGCAGTGGCCGGATCTCAGCTCACTGCAAGCTCCGCCTCCCGGGTTCACGCCATTCTCCGGCCTCAGCCTCCCGAGTAGCTGGGACTACAGGCGGCCACCACCTCGCCCGGCTATTTTTTTTGTATTTCTTAGTAGAGACGGGGTTTCACCGTGTTAGCCAGGATGGTCTCGATCTCCTGACCTCGTGATCCGCCCATCTCGGCCTCCCAAAGTGCTGGGATTACAGGCTTGAGCCACCGCGCCCGGCCGGGTCTCCAGATTCTATCCTCCCATTCCCGTCCCCACCCCAGGGTCTAGAGATTTGCTCACCTTTAGGCAAAGCCTGGAGGCCAGGGAGGAGGAGGGGGTAGGGGAAGTTCAGATGCTCCAAGACTACTCCCTCAGCCCTCACCCGCTTAAGTGTAGGTGGGTCCCCAAGGAACCTGGGCTGAGACAGCTCTCTCCCCTCCCCAGCTTCTTCGGGGATCCCCAAGGCCAGTGGGGGAATTTCTAGGGAGAAATAAACATCCGTGCCATTTACATAAAATCTGCATCAATTATCATATCGATTACAAGAGTCTACAGAACCAGGCAAGCCGTTTGCAAGAAAAATAGTAAATTTAATGACAAATGAGGCTGGCAGGTTCTCCACGGAAGCGACTTGTCACACTCCCACCCTGCTTTACAGATGGGCAAACTGAGGCCCGTGGAGGTGAGTTCCAGACAGAGACAGGGAGATAATCTAGGTGGTCAGGGTCTCTGCCTTCTCCAGGCATTTGCAGACAGATAATGGGGAAACAAGTAATTGGCTACAATGATTTTAGATTATTATAAGGACCAGGAAGAAAAGAAATGAAGGAGGCCGGGCGCAGAGGCTCACGCCTGTTATCCTAGCACTTAGGGAGGTCAAGGTGGGTGGATCACCTCAGGTCAGGAGTTCAAGACCAGCCTGGCCAACATGGCAAAACCCCGACTCTACTAAAAATACAAAAAAATAGCCAGGCATAGTGGCATGCAACTGTAATCCCAGCTACTTGGGAGGCTGAGGCAGGAGAATCATTTCAACCTGGGATATGGAGGTTGCAGTGAGCCAAGGTCATGCGACTGCACTCCTGGGCAACAGTGAGACTCCGTCTCAAAAATAAAATAAAATACAAAATAAAATAAAATAGCCAGGCATGGTGGCACATGCCTGTGGTACCAGCTGCTCAGGAGGCTGAGGCGGGAGGATCGCTTGAGCCAGGGAGGTTGAGGCTGCAGTGAGCTGTAGTGGCACCACTGCACTCCGGCCTGGATGACAGAGTGAGACCCTGTCTCAAAAAAAAAAAAAAAAGAAAAAGAAAAAAGGAAAATAAAAAAAGAGAGAAAATGAAGAGCAGCAATTCTCTGGGGGCATCAGGGAAGACCTGAGGAGGTAACATTGAGCTGAGACCTGAAAGAGGAGTAGGGGTCAGACGGGGAGGAAATATATACATATGAAGAGGGAAGAATGAAGGAGGACTCTGAACTCTTTCCCTTCCATACCCCTCCCGACCTGTTCTTCACCCTCTCCAATCATTCCCATCATCCTTTGGGCTCAGCTCGTATCACCTCCACCAGGAAGCTCTCCTTGACTGCCCCAACTAAGTCAGCCTTGTTCTTGCCAGCTTCCCAGAGCCCAGCACAGGGCAGAAGCCCTACAAATTTCCCAGGAGACGGAAAGAAGATTCCCGGGTTCTCAGGAGTGAAGATTTTGACAAGCTGGTAATGCGCACCTCTGGTCAGAACCACATCTGCACTTGTCAGGGACAGACCTGGCCATATCCCTCTTTTCTCAGCTGGCTGATAGGGGACAAGAGGGCAGAGGAAGTTGAGTTTCTTGGGGGAAACTGGGGTGCCATCGGCTGTTCCCCTCCACTGCCTTCCTGTAGGGGGTCCCTGGGGTTGAGGGCTTCAGCCCAGCTCCGGGGGTGGGAACCCAGCCAGGAAAGATCTGGAGTGGGAGAGAAGGAAGACTGGGAGGGGCCAGGAAAGTGTCTATTTTTCCTCCTGCAGCTGTATTTATAGATTCCCTTTGATGTCCCAGCGTTGGGCTGACCTGGTTCTTGGCTGCGGCAGGAGAAAGACAGGTTCTCAGAGTTGCTTCTAGAAGTTGGGCGGGCAGTGGGAGGGTGGGTGCTCAAATGAGGAAAGCTAGGTATGCAACTGGACCCCTGAGCTTGGAGGGGGTCCGGGATGGAGGGGAGGCAAGGAGCTGACCTCAGTTTCCCTGTTTGCAAAATGGGGATTTACATGTACATTTCTCTTCCAGGTTCAGTTCAGTTAAAGATAAGATAAACTTAAAAAAAAAAAAAAAAAGACATGTACAGTTCTCAAAAAGTTGAGACTGGGCAACACAGCAAGACTCCCTTCTCTAAAAAAAGTTTTTTGAAAACATTAACAGGGCATGGTGGTGCTTGCTTGTAGTCCCAGCTACTCGGGAGGCTGAGGCAGGAGGCTCGCTTGAGCCCAGGAATTGGAGGCTGCAGTGAGCTATGATTGCACCACTGCATTCCAGCCTGGGCAACAGAGCGAGGCCCCGTCTCTAAAAATAAAGAAAGAAAGAAAAGCAAAGCTGAAAACTTGAGTCACCCAAACGTCAAGTAAGCACATGTCCATGATTCATTAGCTTATTACTCAGGGAGCCAATCAAATGTTGAGGCTGGTTCTAAGAGTATTTGAGGAACTAGGTATCTATGGAGATTTTTTTTTTTTTTTTTTTGAGACGGAGTTTTGTTCTTGTTGCCAGGCTGGAGTGCAATGGCGCAATCTTGGCTCACTGCAACCTCTGCTTCCCTGGTTCAAGCAATTCTCCTGCCTCAGCCTCCCAAGTAGCTGGGATTACAGGCACCCACCACCACGCCTGGCTAACTTTTTGTATTTTTATTAGAGACGAGTTTTCACCATGTTGGCCAGGCTGGTCTGGAACTCCTGACCTCAGGTGATCCGCCCACCTCGGCCTCCCAAAGTGCTGGGATTACAGGCGTGAGCCACTGTGCCTGGCCAAGATTTTTTTTTTTTTTTTAGATGGAGTTTCACTCTTGTTGCCCAGACTGGAGTGCAGTGGCGTGATCTTAGCTCACTGCAACCTCTGCCTCCTGGGTTCAAGCAATTCTCCTGCCTCAACCTCCCAAGTAGCTGGCATTACAGGGTGTGCCACCATGCCCGGCTAATGTTTTTGTATTTTTAGTAGAGACTGGGTTTCACCATTTTGGCCAGGCTAGTCGAGACAGGGTTTCATCATTTTGGCCAGGATGGTCTTGAACTTCTGACCTCATGATCTGCCCACCTCAGCCTCCCAAAGTGCTGGGATTACAGCACTTTGGGCCACCTTGCCCAGTCCGAGATTTTTTTTTTTTTTTTTTTTGAGATGGAGTCTTGCCCTGTTGCCCAGACTGGAGTGCAGTGGCACAATCTCCGCTCACTGCAACCTCTGCCTACAGATTCAAAGCAAATTCCTCACATAGCCTCCCAAGTAGCTGGATTACAGGCAGGTGCAAACCCAACTAATTTTTTTTTTTTTTTTTTTTGAGGCCAGGTCTGCATCTATCACCAGGCTGGAGTGGTGGCGATCTCAGGCTCACTGCAAGCTCACCTCCCGGTTCCATCATTCTCCTGCCTCAGCCTCGGATGCTTCTGGTTCTGGCATGCCTCCACCCGGCTAGTTTTAAACATTTTTATTAGAGACGGGGTTTCACCGTGTTAGCCAGGATGGTCTCGATCTCCTGACCTCGTGATCCGCCCATCTCGGCCTCCCAAAGCGCTGGGATTACAGGCTTGAGCCACCGCGCCCGGCTGCTAATTTTTTGTATCTTTAGTAGAGATGGGGTTTCACCATGTTGGCCAGGCTGTTTTTTTGTTTGTTTTTGTTTTTTTCGAGATGGAGTCTCACTGTCGCCCAGGTTGGAGTGAGGTGGCACAGTTCCGGCTCACTGTAACATCTGCCTCCCAGGTTCAAGCGATTCTCCTGCCTCAGCCTCCCAAGTAGCTGGGATTACAGGCATGCACCACCATGCCCACCTAATTTTGTATATTTAGTAGAGACGGGGTTTCACCATGTTAGCCAGGCTGATCTCGAACTCTTGACCTCAGGTAATCCTCCTGCCTCAGTCTCCCAAAGTGCTGGGATTACAGGCGTGAGTCACCACACCCAGCCCGAGACTTTTTTTTTAAGGGGGAATGTTAGATTAAGATCCGGCTAGATACAAATGAGTTAATGATCTTTATTTCAGTAAAGCCCTAATTGGGGTTCTCTTTTCTGCTAGACAGACAGAAATGATCAAGTTAACTGTAACTTCGCAGGGCCTGAGCTCTCATCATATCTGTGCCAAGTCACAGATAAGTAGATTCTCCCACAGCAAGGTTCCAACAGAACTTCCTGCAGTGAAAGAGGTGTTTGAAATCTGTGCTAACACAGTAGTCAGCAGCCATGTGGCTATTCAGCGCTTACATGGTGACTTGAGGCTGAGTACACTGGCTCACGACTGTAATTCCAGCACTTTCAGAGGCTGAGGTGGGTTGGGGGATGGCTTGAGCTCAGGAGTTTGATACCAGCCTGGGCAACATAGTGAGACCCTGTCTCTACCAAAAATAAAAAATAAAAAAATAAAATAAAATTAGCTGGGTGTGGTGGTGTGTGTCTGTAGTCCTAGCTACTTGGAGGCTTAGGTGGGAGGATTGCTTGAGCCTAGGAGGTCGAGGCTGCAGTGAGCTCTGATTGTACCACTGCACTCCAGGCTGGGCGACAGAGCGAGGCCATGTTTCAAACACACAAACAAAAAAACGGTGACTTGAGCAAGTGAGGAATTGAATTTTTAATTCAATTTCATTTTAGTTGACTTAATTTATTTTTGAGACAGGCTGGAGCACAGTGGTGCGATCTCGGCTCACTGCAGCCTCCATTTCCCAGGTTCAAATGATTCCCCTGCCTCAACCTCCCAAGTAGCTGGGATTACAGGTGCCAGCCACCACGCCTGGCCTTTTTTTTTTTTTTTTTTTTTTTTGAGACGGAGTCTCACTCTGTCTCCAGGCTGGAGTGCAGTGGTGTGATCTCGGCTCACTGCAACCTCTGCTAGCTGGGTTGAAGTGATTCTCATGCCTCAGCCTCCCAAGTAGCTGAAACTACAGGTGCACACCACCACATCCAGCTAATTTTTGTATTTTTAGTAGAGACAGGGTTTTGCCATGTTGGCCAGGCTGGTCTCGAACTCTTGACCTTAAGTGATCCACCTGCCTCAGCCTCCCAAAGTGTTGAGATGACAGGCATGAGCCACCGCGCCAAAGACTGTGGTTATGATTGACTGGATTATTTTGCCCTGTAAGTCAGGTAGCCTCTCTTCATACCTTAGTTTTCACATCTGTGAAATGAGGTCAATAATACTTGGGAACACAGAGAGCTATTACAAGAATAGAGTTTATTCATGAAAAGACTTTTTTTCTTTTTGAGATGGAGTTTCGCTCTCATCACCTAGGCTGGAGTGCAGTTGCACCATCTTGGCTCACTGCAACCTCTGGCTCCCAGGTTCAAGTGATTCTCCTGCCTCAGCCTCCTGAATAGCTGGGATTAGTCACGCACCACCATGCCTGGCTAATTTTTGTATTTTTAGTAGAGACAGGGTTTCACCATGCTGGCCAGGCTCATCTTGAACTCCTGACCTCAGGTGATCCACCTTCCTCAGCCTCCCAAAGGGTGCTGGGATTACAGGCGTGAGCCATCACGCCCAGCCTTTTTTTTTTTTGGAGACAGGGTCTCCTTCTGTCACCCAGGCTGGAGTGCAGTGGCACAATCATGGCATTCTGCAGCCTCAAACTCCTGGGCCTAAACCAACCTCCAGTGTCAGCCTCTCGAGTGGCTGGGTTTCAAACTGCGTGTCATCATGTCTGCCTAAAATTTTTTATTTATTATTTATTATTTTATTATTTATTTATTTTATTTTTTTGAGGCGGTCTCCAAATCACCAGCCGCCCAGGCTGCAGGTGCAGTGGCGGCGGATATCAATACCACTGTAAGCTCCGCCTCCACGGGTTCCCGCCATTCTCACCGCCTCAAGCCTCGAGTAGCTGGAACTTCTGGCGCCGCCACCTCGCCCGGCTAATTTTTGTATTTTTTAGTGAGAGCGGGGTTTCACGGTTGGCCGGTGGTCTCAATCTCCTGACCTCGTGATCCGCCCATCTCGGCCTCCCAAAGTGCTGGGATTACAGGCTTGAGCCACCGCGCCCGGCCTTTTTATTTTTTTAGAGACAGAGTTTTGTCATGTTGCCCAGGCTGATCTGGAACTCCTGGCCTCATGCGATCATCCCGCCTCGCCTCTCAAAGTTTTACAGAATTTGTGAATTCTTTGTAATTTGTAAAAAAAAAAAAAAAATTTACAAAGAATTACAGGCCTGAGCCACCATGTCGTCTTGTTAGTATTCTTACTGGTGGAGATGACCAGAGAGGTTGGCTAAATTTCCCAAGGCCACACAGCCAGGCAAGGCCAGAGCTCGGAGTTGAAGCAAGGTCTTTCCAGTGAAGGCTGGGAGCAGTGCCCGGGCTCTCTATGGGGTCAAGAGGGATGGCGTCGGGCCTCTGAGGACCCGGCGCCCAGGCTCCAGGGTTAAGCCCGTGTGGCAGCTGAACTTCCGCGGACCTGTCCCTCTAAAATCCCTGGGAAGCAAGGCATCAGGCGTTCCGGAACAGGCGCCTGCTCCTGTCGGGCTGGCGCACACATGGAGAGACAGCTGGCAGGGGACTGGTGGGCCAAGGAGGAGGGGCCTGGGGGGAGAGGGGGCCTTGGCCAGGAGAAGAGGTCAGGAGCTGTTCCAACCCACCCACCTCCAGATGGGAGGCAAGCGTCTCCTCTTTCGTATTCTCTAACGCCTCTCAATTCCTTCACCAACATTTGACAAATATTATTCAGCGCCTATTGTATGCCAGTTGCCCTCCTGAACCCTTTAGTTGAGTAACATGTCAGGATTCCGCTTTACAGATGTGGCGATCAGGCTCAGAAAGCATCAGCCACTTGTCCCAGACACACAGCAAGAAAACGGCTAAGCTGGGATTGCCAGCCCTGGCTGTTGGTCCTGCCTCAAGGCCTTTGCACTGGCTCTTTCCTCTGCCCGGCATAGGCATAAGCCTGCCCGGTGAATAGATTTTTTTTTTTTTTTTTTTTTTTGAGACGGAGTCTTACTCTGTGTCAGGCTGGAGTGTGGTGGTGCGATCTCAGCTCACTGCAACCCCCATCTCCCGGGTCCAGGGGATTCTCCTGCCTCAGCCTACAGAGTAGCTGGGATTACAGGCGCCTGCCACCAAGCCCGGGTAATTTTTGTATTTTTAGTAGAGACGGGGTTTCACCATGCTGGCCAGGTTGGTCTCGAACTCCTGACCTTGTGATCCGCTGGGCTCGGCCTTCTAAAGTGCTGGGATTACAGGCGTGAGCCACCGCACCTGGCCGATAATGGATTTCTTTAGCCCTCAGGTTAGATCACATGTCCTGCGGAAAGCCTTCAGGAAGCCACCATAGACTCACTCCCGTGCGCCCCCAGCCAGGCCCTCTGACCCCCATCACCGCAATGATCACCTCCCCCACTGGACTGCGAACCTCATTGGGGGCGGGGCTGGCTCTGTCGGGGTCACATATCCCTGTATCCCTGTCCCCTAGCACAGGTTTGCAGAGTTCATGACTGTAGGTACTAGACGCTTGCTCTACACACGAATGAAAGGATGAAGGGATGAAGTCAGAATTTCTGCCCATCGCGCACTTCCACGCTGGCGGAACCCCAGCTCAAGGATAAAGAGTCATGTGCTGAGGTCCACGCTGGGATCTGAAGGGGTCTTGGATGGAGGACAGTCCTTCTGGCAGGGTTCCTGTTCAGGGGAGCCCAGACCGGGACTGGTGTGCCAGGCAGGGGGTCTCCGTAGCGGGAATCCCTGCAGAAGGGGCTGGAACTGCGCGGGGCGCCCCTGAAAGACCGAACCTGGAGAGCTTTGTTGCTCAGATGAGGAAGGGCCAGGGAGGCCACCATGGACCAAAGGGTCACGTTTCTATTCTTCCTGGCCCAGAATGGACAGCCCCAGAAGAAGCTGACAGAGTCAGGGCGCGCCCCGCAAGGGGAGGAGCTGAGAGAGGGGCGGGGCTGAGAGAGGAGGGGGCTGAGGGAGGAGAGGCGGCTGAGAGAGAGGAGGGGCTTAGAGGGGAGGGGTGAGGGAGAAGGGGCTGAGAGAGGGGAGGGGTTCAGAGGGGAGGGGTGAGGGAGGAGAGGGGGCTGAGAAACAGGAGGGGCTGAGAGAAGGGAGGGGGCCGAGAGAGGACGGGGTTGAGAGAGTGGAGGGGCTGAAAATGGCAAAGCTGAGAGGAGAGGGGCAGGGCTGAGAAGAGGCGGCGAGGCGGGGAGGGGCAGGGCTGAGAGGAAATGGGTGGGGCTGAGGAGAGGGGCGGGGCTGAGGAGAGGGGCGGGGCTGAGAAGAGGGGCGGGGCTGAGAGAAGAGGGGCGGGGCTCGGAGGGGGTGGGAGTTGTGGGGCAGGGCTGAGTGGGGCGGGGTTGAGAGAGGAGAGGAAGCTGAGGTTGGGGAAGGGTGCGGAGAGGGGCGGGGGCTTTTCGAGGAGCGGGAACAGGGCTCAGGGAGGCTGAGTGGGGCAGAGAGGGCCGCCTAAGTTCTGTCCTCCCCTGGGGCCGTAGGACACAGGGTCAGGAGTGTATCAGGTCACCGGGTTTCTGACCATTCAGAAACCTGACCGCGTGCGTCCCCGGGTCTCGGGGTCGCCCCCATCCCATGCTCTCCCTCCCTCCCTCCCTCTCCTCGGGCCCTCCCGGCTCCCTCTGACCTCCCCACCCCCAGTCAGCTGTGTCTGTATTTAGAGCGGTGCAGGCCTGTGTCACTTTACTTCCGAAAGGGATTACATCCCTTAGTGCTGCCTTCAGAACCCCCCACACCTGTTGCGGCGCAAGCCCGTGCCCTGGGGAGGGGGTGGTCTCGCTTCTGGATCCACTGTGGGGGAGGAGGCTCAGCTGCCTCCCCTCCTCGAGAAACCTCCTCCTTTTGTGCACCCCCTCCCCTCTGAGTCCCTTCTCTAAGTCCCCATGTCCCCTTTCCGGAGCCCCCTTCTCTAAGTCCCCCTGGCCCTGCCCCCTCCCCTCTTGGAGCCCCTTCTCTGCACGCCAACTCAGAGCCGCCTCGTTCCCAGGCTCCCCAAGGCCCCGCGCCCTGCCTGTCCCCCTCCTCCCCTGGCCTGCCCATTGTCCTGGCGAGGGGTCCCGGAGGCTGGGCGGGCCGGGGTCTGCACGCAGGGGGCGGGAGTCTCCTGCTACCCAGTTGTCTCTGGGCAACGCTGGCAAACCTCGCGCCTAGACACAGAGGCTGCGCTGTTCTCTGGGAGGGGACAGGCGGCACAAGCTGACTGGGGAGATGCTGGTGGTGACGGCTGTGGATGTGAGTTTTCAGGCAGGGGGTGCCAGAAGCAGCTCCAACTGCTCCAGGTGGGAGAAAGGCTCGAGAACGTGGCCATGGGAAACGTTGTCCCCCTGCCGTCCCCACGGCGACCCCCAACTCACTCGACGTCCTTCCTTCCTCTGCAGGCCCTCCTGCTCTGCCCTGTCCCACAGTGGGGTCTTCCGTGCCTGCTCTGATACGTTCATCATCACAGCCTTCCTGGTTGGATTTTGCAATTAAACCTACTTTACAGATGAGAAAACCGAGGCCCAGAGAGTATTTGGTGATTGAAGTAGTGAGGAGACCACAATTTTTGGGGCTGTGGCTCAGGACCTGAGCCCCAGCTCTCCTGTTTTCTCTCCACATGACCTGACAGCTTCTCTGAGCCTCAGTTTACTCATCTGTACTGTGGGCAGACGGTGGCACCCATTTCCTGGGCTGTTTTTACTGTGTGGGGAATCAGATGCTTAGTATAGTCTAGGGTCCAAACTTGGGCTGCCAGTTACCAGCTGTGCAACTGGTCAGGCCATGTTGCCACTCTGTGCCTGAGTTTCCCCATCAATAAAAGGGGGGCTATAATAGCATCTACTTCATAAAGTGGCTGTGACAATGAAAGTTAATTCTAGGCTGGGCGCGGTGGCTCACGCCTGTAATCCCAGCACTTTGGGAAGCCAAAGTGGATGGATCACTTGAGATTAGGAGTTCAAGACCAGCCTGGCTAACATGGTGAAGCCCCGTCTCTATTAAAAACACAAAAATTAGCCAGGCGTGGTGGCGGGTGCCTATAATCCCAGCTACTCAGGAGGCTGAGGCAAGAGAATTGCTCAAACCTGAAAGGCAGAGGTTACAGTGAGCCAGGATCGCAACACTGCATTCCAGCCTGGGCCACAGAGGGAGACTGTCTAAAAAAAAAAGAAAAAAAAAAGTTAATTCTAGTACATACTGACTTGTAGGAAACCCTTTATAAATATTATTGTTACTATATTTTTCCCTCTGAGTTTGTGCCTTTTTTCTTTTTGGTGATAGGGTCTCTGTTACTCAGGCTGGAGGGCAGTGATCACAGCTCACTGCAGCCTCAAACTCTCAGGCTCAAGTTATCCTCCTGCCTCAGCCTCCCAAGTAGATGGGACTAGAGGTGTGCACCACCACGCCTGACTGTTTTATTTTTTTGTAGAGATGGGGTCTTGAAGTGTTGCCCAGGCTGGTCTTGAACTCAGGCTTAAGTGATCCTCCCGCCTCGGCCTCTGAAAATGCTGGTATTACAGGCATGAGCCTCTGCACCTGGCTTGAGTTTAGGCTTTCTATGAGCTTCAGAGAGGCTTGTGTGTGGGGAGGTCATCGTCCCAGGCCCTTCCAGGCCCTCAGGCTTGGAGTCAGGGATTGAGGGTGTGAGATGGTTCCCTGGGGTAACTCTATCTGGGAACCAGTCCCCGTGCCTGTTGAGTGATATAGCGGATTCCCCTGCCACACCCTTGGTCTCCCCTGCCTAGACTGTGTAGACCACTCAGGGTCCCTGATGGTGGGGACTTGAGTCTGCCCCTGTCAGGATAATTGCCAGAGAGTGCACAGAGCAAAGGCTCCATAGCCCCCACCCTGGACTGTGACTCCCTGGGTGCAGAGGGGGTGCAGACCCTGCACATAAACAGGTGCACCTGGTGGGTCCTCACCTGAGGCTGCTGGGCCAGCAGCCCCCTAGCTCTCCCCCTACAAGCAGAGGGGAGAAGGGGCATAGCTGCCCCCTCTGCCTGCCGCAGCAGTCACCAAGGTTCCTGCCAGCTGCTCCCTTCTCAGAGTTCACTGGGCATCAGACTGTCAGGCACCCACAGCCATGCCCTACCTCCTGGGGTTACCATAAACATACATTAACAGCCCCACCCAGCACTTACTGAACCCAATATGCCACACGTGTAATTGCACGCAATACCCCCCTCAACAGTCCACAAGGAGGCAGGTGCTATTATCAGCCTCATTTTATACATGGGAAACAGTCTCAGAGAGGTTCTATCACTTGGCCAAGGTCACACAGCAGGGGAGTCACACCGCAGGGACTCAAACTCCAGGCTGCGTTATTTTTTATTTTTTTTTTCTGAAACAGGGTCTTACTCTGTTGCCCAGGCTGGAGTGCAATGGCTCCATCTCGGCTCACTGCAACCTCCTCGTCCTGGGCTCAGGTGATCTCCTCACCTCAGCCTCCTGAGCAGCTGGGACTACAGATGTGCACCACCGCGCCTGGCTAATTTTTGTGTGTGTGTGTGTTTTTTTTTTTTTTTTTTTTTTGTAGAGGCGGGGTTTCTCCATGTTGCCCAGGCTGGTCTTGAACTCTTGGGCTCGAGCAATCCTACCGCCTTGGCCCCACAAAGTGTTGGGATTCCAGGTGTGAGCCGCCACGCCCAGCCCAGGCTGCACTCTTAACCACCACCCTTCACTGTCTGTCACAACAAATAACAGCGTGTGTGGTCTGAGGCCACTGTGCAGGGCTTGGAGGTCTGTGCTATCATCAGCCTAATTGTGCAGAGGAGGAAAGCGAGGGTCAGAGACAGGAGGGCCTGGCCTAAGGGCACAAAGCAGGCAGGGGGAGGAATAAAGATGAGCATAGGAGTCAGCCTGCCTCTGAGTGAATGAGTGCATGAGGAGGGAGTGAGGGTGGATGGGTTGGTGGATGGATGGGTAGAAAGGTGGTGAATAGGGGCTGGGCGAGGTGGCTCATGCCTGTAATCCCAGCACTTTGGGAGGAGGAGGTGGGCGGATCACCAGAGGTCGGGAGTTCAAGACCAGCCTGACCAACATGGTGACACCCCGTGTCTACTAAAAATACAAAAAGTAGCCGGGTGTGGTGGTGGGCGCCTGTAATCCCAGCTACTTGGGAGGCTGAGGCAGGAGAATCACTTGAACCCAGGAGGCAGAGGTTGCAGTGAGCCGAGACCGCACCATTGTACTCCAGCCTGGGCAACAGAGCGAGACTCCGTCTCAAACAAAACAAAACAAAACAAAACAAAACAAAACTGTTGAATGGATGGGTGATTAGATAGATGGATGGATGGATGAGTGGATGAATGGATGGATGAATGGATGAGTGGGTGGATGGACGAATGGATGGATGAATGAGAGGTGGGTGGGCAGGTAGGTAGGTAAATGGATGTATGAATTTATGAGATGATAGTTGTATGGATTATGGATGGATGGATGAGCAGGTGAATGTATGCATTATGGGTGGGTGGACTGATAAATGGGTGCATGTATGGATTATGGATGGATGGATGGATGAATAGAGAGGTGGGTGGGGAGGTAAGTGGGTAAATGGATGTATGAATTTGTAAGAGTATGAATGTATGAATGTATGGATTATGGATGGATGGATGGATGGATGGATGAATAGAGAGGTGGGTGGGTAGGTAGGTGGGTAAATGGATGTATGAATAATAGCAAAAAGTATATGAATATATGAATTATAGATGAATGGATATAGATGAAAACAAGTGAATCTATACATTATAGATGATGAACTATTAAATAGTACATATATAGATTATATAGATGAATAGATAGATGGATAGATGAATAGACAAAGAAAGAGAGTAGGTGACATTAGGTGGAAGTAGAAAGCTAGATATAGGTGCATGTATGATGGATGGATGAATAGAGAGGTGGGTGGGTAGGTAAGTGGGTAAATGGATGTATGAATTTGTAAGAGTATGAATGTATGAATGTATGGATTATGGATGGATGGATGGATGGATGGATGGATGAATAGAGAGGTGGGTGGGGAGGTAGGTGGGTAAATGGATGTATGAATTTGTGAGAGGATGGATGTATGGATTATGGATGGATGGATTTGGATAGATGGATGAGTGGATGGATGGATGGATGGATGAATGGATGGATGAATGGGTAGATTGATGGGTGGGTAGATGGATGGATGGATTGATGCATGGGTGGATGGATGGGTGAGTGGATGGATATATGGATTATTGGTGGATGGATGGATGAGTTAGTGGGTGGGCATATGGATTATTGGTGGATATATTAATGGGTGAGTGAATGGATATATGGATTACTGGTGGGTGGGTGGATGGATGGATGGATGGATTGGTTTTCACCCTTCCACGTAGGGAGCTCTAAGCTTGGTTCACACAGCAGATGGGGTGAGAGGGTGGTGGGTGGGATAGACACTACTGGAGTCCGTTCCAAGTAGGTAGAGAAGGATTCTGGAATCAATTCCAGGGCAGCATCTAAGAGAGCATCCAGCCATTCACTCCTTCAGCAAACATGTATTGAGCACCTGCTGCATGCCAGGTGCTCTTCCAGGCACTGGGCGTCTGTCCGGCAGAGAACGGAGCAGACAAAATCCCTCTTCTGTGGGGCCGACAACTTCAGGAGGGCGTGGGGGGTGTGAGAGCCCCATTGGAGCAGATTCAGGAGGGAACAGGAAACGGGGAAGTGGAGACAGCAAGTGTTGATGGCTCTCAGAATTTTACTATAAAAAGAACCAGGCCGGGTGCAGTGGCTCACACCTGTAATCCCAGCACTTTGGGAGGCTGAGGCGGGTGGATCACTTGAGGTCAGGAGTTCAAGACCAGCCTGGCCAATACGGTGAAACCCTGTCTCTACTAAAAATACAAAAATTAGCCGGGCGTGGTGGCGGGCGCCTGTAATCCCAGTTACTCAGGAGGCTGAGGCAGGAGAATCGCTTGAACCAGGGAGGTGAAGTTTGCAGTAAGCGGAGATCATGCTACTGCATTCCAGCCTGGGCAACAGAGTGAGACTTTGTCTTAAAACGACAACAAGAAAAACAACAACAACAAATCATTATCCGAATGCGGGTTATTACCAGTTCCTGACGCTTCAGGCATTCTCCAGTGGCTCCAGAATCTGTCATACCCTTGCTCACAAGGTTAAAAGTGGCAGCAGGCAGCCAGGGCCTCACAGCCCAAGGTGTAGGCCCAAGGATCTCCATGTGGAAGTTGTTGATTTCGATTTTAATGTGTTGATTTCAAAGCCCTAGAGGCTGCAGTTTCTTGCATCTCAGCCCTAGAGTAATGAGGCTTCTCCAGGGAGAATGAGAAGCTGGAAACAGCTTCAAGAAATCAGGTTACTGAGGCAGGGACAGGCCTGATGAAGGCTGGAAGGTGGGAGACCCCTGTTTGGCCTATCCCACCTGCCAGTTTATAGATTATGTGTGACGGGGCAGCACCCAGGAGCTGGGCCTGAATCTCATCCTTTCAGCCAATGGACATTTAGGGAGTGCACAGCAGGTGCAAAGGCTCTGGGGCCACGTGGAGCATGGACTGTTACAGAAACGGTTACAGGTTCCTGAATTAGCCCATTTTGTTTTCGTCTCAGAGCCTCATTTACCCCATCTGTGAAATGGGAATAAGAGAACCTACCTCTTTAAGTTGTGTATGTATGTTTTACACCATATTCAGACTGTGTGTGTGTGTCTACCTGTGTCCTTCCCGAAACACTTTAACACTCGTTTTTTCCCTTGGAGACAGGGTCTCTCTGTCACCCAGGTTGGAGTACAGTGACACAATCACAGCTCACTGCAGCATTGAGCGCTTGGGCTGAAGCAATCATCTTGCCTCAGTCTCCTGGGTAGCTAGGACCACAGGCATGTGCCACCATGCCTAGCTAATTTTTAATTTTTTTTTAAGAGGTGGGGTCTTGTGGTCAGGCACGGTGGCTCGTGCCTGTAATCCCAGCACTCTGGGAAGCCGAGGCGGGCAGATCACTTGAGGTCAGGAGTTCAAGACCAGTCTGGGCAACACAGAGAAACTCCATTTCTACTAAAAATACAAAAATTAGTTGGGCGTGGTGTAATCCCAGCTACTCAGGAGGCTGAGCACCTGTAATCCCAGCTACTCAGGAGGCTGAAGCAGGAGAATCACTTGAACCCAGGAGGCTGAGGTTGCAGTGAGCTGAGATCCAGCCACCGCAATCACTCCAGCCCGGGCGGCAGAGCAATACTCTTTTTGTTTGTTTGTTTTTAAGATGGAATTTCCCTCTTGTTGCCCAGGCTAGAGTGCAATGGCGCAATCTTGGCTCACTGCAACCTCCGTCGCCCGGGTTCAAGCGATTCTCCTGGCTCAGCCTCCTGGGTAGCTGGGACTACAGGCGCCTGCCACCATGCCTGGCTAATGTTTGTATTTTCAGTAGAGGCGGGGGTTCACCATCTTGGCCAGGCTGGTCTCGATCTCCTGACCTCATGATCTACACAACTCGGCCTCCCAAAGTGCTGGGATTATAGGCATGAGCCACCGTGCCCAGCCCTGGCCTGTCTCAAAAAAAAAAAAAAGAAGAAGAAAAAAAAAGGGCAGGCTGATTGGCTCACGCCTGTAATCCCAGCACTTTGGGAGGCTGGCGGACCACGAGACCCAGGGAATCAGAGACCATCTGGCTAACACGGTGAAACCCCGTCTCCACTAAAGAATACAAAAACTAAGCGGGGCGAGGTGGCGGGTGCCTGTAGTCCCAGCTACTCAGAGGCTGAGGCAGGAGGAATGCGTGAACCAGGCCCGGAGCTTGCAGTGAGATCCGGCCACTGCATTCCAGCCTGGGAACAGAATGAGACTCCGTCTCAAAATAACAACAGAAAGGTAGTTGTATTAGGATCCCATTTTATAGATGGGAAAATTTGAGGCATAGAAACCCAGTTAGATTTGAGAGGCGGCTACCGCCCCGAGTCCCCATGTGCTATCATCTCTGGCTCTCTGGACCTGTGGGTTTGTCAGCTTGTGTTCTTGGCATGACCAGGTACTTTGAACATCACACATACCAGGAGCTTGCGCGGGTCTGGGGGTGGGGGGAGCCACAGCCTCCGGAACCTGAGCCTGTGGGTCGGCGCGTGCGCCAGTCCCGGGGAGCCAGGAGGGAAGCTGGCGTGGGTAGGCGGCAGGTCCAAACTCCGCCTTGTTCCCTCTCCGGGAGCCGGCTTCCCTCCCGCCTGCCTCGGCCTGGACCGGCCCCAGCTGCTGACCTCCCGGGAACTCAGTACCTCAGGGGTATGAACAATCAGTGGGAATTGGCAGCGCCTGCTAAGTAAAGGCCTGCTGTGAGGGAGCCCGTGGCTGCTGTGGGCGCAGGCGCTGGGCTGTGAGCCCGGAGGGCTGGAGCTGAGGGGTCACGTGGCCTGAGGGGCCACCTGCCTATCACAGTGTGGGTCCCCGTGTGCGCTCATTCTGTTTATCATTAGGCCAGAGACTGTTACAGCTCGGGGAGAGCAGCCCTAAGTCATGCAAGCGCGGGCATTTATTGAGCACCAACTGTGTGACAGGTCTTGTGCTGGGTTGGGAAGCTTAGTAGGGGCAAGATGCCCACCTCCAGTGGGGGGCCAGAGGAAGGCATCAGGGTGGGCTTCCTGGAGGCTCTTATACATTAGAGAGTGGAATGATGACTCAGAATTCCAGTCCTGAAGAAGGGGAAAAGGGAGGAGGACTGTGAGGCCTGTGGTTAGGAATGAGGCCAGGGCGAGGCGGTGGCTCAAGCCTGTAATCCCAGCACTTTGGGAGGCCGAGATGGGCGGATCACGAGGTCAGAAATCAGAGACCATCCTGGCTAACACAGTGAAACCCTGTCTCTACTAAAAATACAAAAACTAGCGGGTGAGGTGGCAGGCGCCTGTAGTCCCAGCTACTCGGGAGGCTGGGGAGCAGGAGATGGGATGAAGCCGGGGAGGCGGGCTTGCAGTGAGCGAGATCCGGCCCTGCCTCCAGTCTGGAAGCGAGCAGAGACTCAGTCTCAAAAAAAAAAAAAAAAAAAAAAAAGAATGAGGCCAGGCGCGGTGGCTCACGTCTGTAATCCCAGCACTTTGGGAGACCGAAGCAGGTGGATCACCTGAGGTCAGGAGTTCCAGACCAGGCTGGCCAACATGAAGCCCCAAATCTACTAAAAGTACAAAAATTAGCCAGGCGTGGTGGCGGTTGCCTTTGATCCCAGCTACTCAGGAGGTTGAGGCAGGAGAATCGCTTGAATCTGGAAGGCGGAGGTTGTGGTGAGCCGAGATTGCGCCACTGCACTCCAGCTTGGACAACAAGAGCGAAACTCTGTCTCAAAAAAAAAAAAAAAAAAAGAATGAGTCCAGCCTGGATTGTAGGGGCGCTCCTACCTGTAATCCCAGTGCTTTGGGAGGCCGAAGTGGGAGGATCACCTGAGGCCAGAAGTTAAAGACCAGTCTGGGCAACATAATAAGACCCCCATAACATTAAAAAAAAAAATAAAAAAATTAGCCAAGTGTGGGCTGGGTGCGGTGGCTCACGTCTGTAATCCCAGCACTTTGGGAGGCGGGGGGATCATAAGGTCAGGAGATCGAGACCATCCTGGCTAACATGGTGAACCCCCGTCTCTACTAAAAATACAAAAAATTAGCCGGGCGTGGTGGTGGGCGCCTGTAGTCCCAGCTACTCGGGACGCTGAGGAAGGAGAATGGTGTGAACCCGGGAGGTGGAGCTTGCAGTGAGCCGAGATGGCGCCACTGCACTCCAGCCTGGGTGACAGAGCAAGACTCCATCTCAAAAAATAAAAATAAAAAAATTAGCCAAGTGTGGTGGCACACATCTATAGTCCAGCTACTCGGGAGGCTGAGATGGGAGGATTGCTTCAGCCCAGGAGGTTGAGGCTGTTGTGAGCTATGATTGTACCTCTGCACTCCAGCCTGGGTGGCAGAGTGAGACCCCATCTCAAAACAAAAAATTGAATTAGTTCCCGTGTACAGGTTGTCCAAAGGAAGATAACACAGCAAAGGACCATGAAGGCTGCAGATAGAATTTCTTCTCAAGGTCCTGAATCCATTACATCTGCAAAGACCCTATTTCCAAAAAAGCTCACATTCTGAGGTTCTGGGTGTGTATAATTTTTTTTTTTTCCAGACAGGGTCTCACTCTGTTGCCCAGGCTGGAGTGGGTGCAGTGGCGGGATCTCGGCTCACTGCAGCCTTCACCTCCCAGGTTCACATGATTCTCCTACCTCAGCCTCCCGAGTAGCTAGGATTACAGGTACCTGCCACCATGCCCGGCTAATTTTTGTATTTGTATTTCTATTATTTATAATTTTTTTTTCCTGAGACCAAGTCTCACTCTGTCGCCCAGGCTGGAGTGCAGTGGTGCAGAGGTTGGCTCACTGCAACCTCTGCCTCCCGAGTTCAAGCGATTCTCCTGTCTCAGCCTCCAGAGTAGCTGGGAATACAGGCGTGTGCTACCACCCCTGGCTAATTTTTGTATTTTTAGTAGAGACGGGGTTTCTTCATGTTGGCCAGGCTGGTCTCAAACTCCTGACCTCAAGTGAGCTGCCTGCCTTGGCCTCCCAAAGTGCTCAGATTATTACAGGTGTGAGCCACCACGCCCGACCTATTTATTTATTTATTTAGTTTTGAGATGCAGTCTCACTCTGTTGCCAGGCTGGGGTGCAGTGGCGCGATCTTGGCTCACTGCAACCTCCACCTCCCGGGTTCAAGCGATTCCCCTGCCTCAGCCTTCCGAGTAGCTTGGACTACAGGCGTATGCCACCATGCCTGGCTAATTTTTTTTGTGTGTGTATTTTAGTAGAGACAGGATTTCACTATGTTGACCAGGATGGTCTCGCTCTCCTGACCTCGTGATCCGCCCACCTCGGCCTCATGAGCCACTGCGCCCAGCCTTTTATTGTTATTTATTTATTTATTTATTTATTTATTTATTTATTTATTTTTGAGATGGAGTTTCACTCTTGTTGCCTAGGCTGGAGTGCAGTGGCGCGACTTCAGCTCACTGCAACCTCTGCCTCCCAGGTTCAAGTGATTCCCCTGCCTCAGCTTCCCGAGTAGCTGAGATTACAGGCACTTACCACCATGTTTGGCTAATTTTGGTATTTTTGGTAGAGACAGTGTTTCACCATGTTGACCAGGCTGGTCTCTATCTCCTGATCTCAGGTGATCCACCCATCTCGGCCTCCCAACATGCTGGGATTACAGGCATGAGCCACTGTACCTGGCCTATTTTTTTTTAATTAATTTTTTTTTTCGAGATGGAGTCTGGCTCTGTCACTCAGGCTGGAGTGCAATGGTGCAATCTCGCTTCACTGCAGCCTCCGCCTCCCAGTTTCAAGGGATTCTTCTGCCTCAGCTTCCCTATTAGCTGGGACTACAGGCGCCCACCACCATGTCCAGCTAATCTTTGTATTTTTAGTAGAGATGGGGTTTCACCATGCTGCTCAGGCTGGTCTCAAACTCCTGACCTCAAGTGATCCTCCCACCTCATCCTCTCAGTGCAGGACTGGGCTGACCCAGCTCCCAATAGAAAGTGCCATGCATAATTTTTTTTTTTGAGACAGATGCCTCGCCCAGGCTGGAGTGCTGTGGCGTGATCTCAGCTCACTGCAAGCTCCGCCTCCTGGGTTCACGCCATTCTCCTACCTCAGCCTCCTGAGTAGCTGCGACTACAGGCGTCCACCACCAAGCCTAGTAATTTTTTTGTATTTTTTACCCCAATAGGGTAAGGATTTCATCATGTTAGCCAGGATGGTCTCGATCTCCTGACCTTGCGATCTGGCCCCCTCGGCCTCCCAAAATGCTGGGATTACAGGCGTGAGCCACCGCGCCCGGCGTGTTTTTTGTTTTTGTTTTTTTTGAGACAGTCTCGCTCTGTTGCCCAGGCTGGCGTGCAGTGGCACGATCTCGGCTCACTACAACCTCTGCCTTCCGGGTTCAAGCCATTCTCCTGCCTCAGCCTCCCGAGTAGCTGGGACTACAGGTGTGTGCCATCACGCCCGGCTAGTTTTTTGTATGTTTAGTACAGATGGGGTTTCACCGTGTTAGCCAGGATGGTCTCAATCTCCTAACCTCGTGATCCACCCGTCTCAGCCTCCCAAAGTGCTGGGAGTACAGTCCTGAGCCACCGGTCCCAACCGAGGTGTATGTAAGTTTTGAATTTATTTTTGCAAGCAGGCACTACTCAACATAGTACAATATGTGCTTGTTCCCATCTGCCTCCTGCTCTGGAATGTCAACTCCAGGAGGACAGATTTCTGTCTGTTTTGAACACCACAGTGTCCCCTGTACCTCAAATACTGTTTGGCACAGAGTAGGCATTCGATAAATGTTTTCTTTTATTCCGCAAACAACTATGAAGCACCCACTGTGTTGTTCTCACACAGAAACGGAGTTTTTCATGCTCTGAGGACTTGGGGCAAAGAGGGAGAAGGACAAGGAGGAGCCACGGTGACTGCAACTTCCGTTTTTTTTTCTGCAGCCTCGGGTGCCAGCAATAATAACACAGGACCTCTAGGCAGAGGAAGAGAAGAGGCGCTGAGGGAGGCGGGGCTTCTGGAGGGGACACAGCCCCTGGGGATCAGGCCGGGGAGGCGGGAGTCCAGCTGGAGTCCCTGGAGTCCCCAGCAGAGAGGCTGGCTGGCTGGCTGCCCTGGCCTGCCCGCTTTTTCTGGGTTGGACGGGAAGGGCTGACACCACCAGAGGAAGGCAGGGTGGAGGTGGGGAGGGCGTCTGCACCTGGACCCAGGAGGAGGTGGGGGAAAGAAGTAGAGGCTGGGAGGGGGAGACACAGGAGGTGAGGAGAGAGAGAACCAAAGGGAGATAGAAAGAGACCTGCACAGAGAAGCTGAACTGGGGTCAGACAGATAAAAGACAGAGAGACTCACACAGAGGGTGACAAAGATAGAAACACAGAGAGATGGACAGGGGCAGTCAGAGATAAAGGGAGACTCAGAGAGACAGAGGAGACCCACAGAGATACAGACAGAGATACAGACTTAGAGAGATAGAGAGACAGAGACCTAGAGAGACAGAGAACAAGAGAAAAGAGACAGAGATAGAAAGAGATAGTCAGAGATAGAAAGAGATAGTCAGAGATAAAAGGAGACTCAAAAGACGCAGAACCAGAGAGAGAGAGGCAGAGAGAGAGAATTAGCCGTGCGTGGTGGCGGGTGCCTGTAGTATCAGCTACTCGGGGGGCTGAGGCAGGGGGATCCCTTGAACCCCAGAGGCGGAGGTTGCAGTAAGCTGAGACTGCACCACTGCCTTTCCGCCTGGGAGACAGAGGGGAGACTCTCTAAAAAAGAAAAAAAAAAAAAAAAAAAAAGAGAGAGAGAGACAAAGAGACTTAGAGAGACAGAGAGGGAAAGAAAAACAGAGAAAAAGGTAGATTCAGGACAGGCGCGGTGGCTCACACCTGTAATCCCAGCACTCTGGGAGGCCGAGGTGGGCGGATCACGAGGTCAGAATATGGAGACCATCCTGGCTAACACGGTGAAACCCTGTCTCTATTAAAAGTACAGAAAATTAGCCGGGCGTGCTGGCGGGCGCCTGTAGTCCCAGCTACTTGGGAGGCTGAGGCAGGAGAATGGTGTAAAACCCAGGGGGCGGGGCTTGCAGTGAGCCGAGATCACGCCACTGCACTCCAGCCTGGGTGACAGGGCAAGACTCTGTCTCAAAAAAAAAAAAAAAAAAAGGTAGATTCAAAGAGACAGAAAGAAAACAAGAAAAAAGAGACCGACAGATATCAAAAGAGGCAGTCAGAGATAAAAAGACTCAGAGAGACCTAAAGACAGAGAAAGACAGAGACAGAGATCTAGAAAGAGACTCAGGAAGAGATAGAGAGATAGAGACAGGCGAGAGGCCCCTAGCCCATCCCCCTCCCCAGTTTTCCTCTCTGGGGCACCCCTGGGGTCTGGGGCTCCAACCCAGTCCCGGTCCCCACCCCTCCCCCGCGCTGGTACTTCAGACCCCCTCCATGAACCGCTGAGTGCCCCCGGTCCCTAACTCAGGGTCTTCCCAGCTCAGAGATCCGGGGCTCAGCCCTGAGACCTTCTGGGATTCAGGATCCGAATGCCCAGTGGAGCCAGAGTTTGATCCCAGAGGCAGGGACACCGTTAATCCTGGAAAGGGGGTGCCTCCTCCACCCGGGCCTGAGCTGTGAGGAGGCTGTCTATATGAAGCCCCCACTTCACGCTTCCCACAGGAGAGATTCACCCGATTTCACAGGGGAGGAAACTGAGGCTTGGAGAAAGATGGGATTGTGGAGAGGAGCAACGCTTTGTTCTTCTCCAGAACACATCACTGAGATGCATGATGCTCACGCCTGTAATCCCAGCACTTTGGGAGCCTGGTTGCTGGCAGATCACCTGAGGTCAGGAGTTCGAGACCAGCTTGACCAACATGGTGAAACCCCTGTCTCTACTAAAAATACAAAAATACCTGTAATCCCAGAGCTGAGGCCGAGCGGGTGGGATCATGAGGTCAGGAGATCTGAGACCATCCTGGCTACACACGTGAAACCCCGCCTTTACTAAAATGCAAAAAATGAAGCCAGGTGTGGTGGCGGGCTTGGTAGTCCCAGCTGCTGGGAGGCTGAGGCAGGAGAATGGTAAACCTGGGAGTATGGAGGCTCATGTAGAGCCGGTGATCACGCCACTGTACTCCAGCCTGATCTAGCTGCAGACCTCGCCTCAAAAAAAAAAAAAAAAAAAAAAAAATTAGCTGGGCGCGGTGGAAGGGTGCCTGTGTAATCTAGGCCACTCAGGGAGGCTGGGAGGCAGGAGAATCACTCTAAACCTGGAGAGGTGGAGGTTGCAGAGCCGAGATCACATCACTGCATTCCAGGCTGGGTGACAGAGCAAGACTCTGCTCAAAAAAAACAAAAAACAAAAAAAAAAAAGAAAAAAAATGGGAGAGGGAAAGAAAGAAAGAATTTTGGTATCATACATATAACTGACTCCATATAAATATTTCTAAATTTTCTTTTTTTTTTTTTTTTGAGACGGAGTCTGGCTCTGCCACCCGGCTGGAGTGCAGGTGTGGCCGGATCTCAGCTCACTGCAAGCCCGGCCTCCGGTTTTTCATTTGCCTCCTGCCTCAGCCTCCCCGAGTAGCTGGGACCATATGCTCGGGCCGCCTCCTCGGCTAGTTTTTGTATTTTTTAGTAGAGACGGGTTTCACCGTGTTCGCCAGGGATGCCCTGATTCTGACCTCGCAGGATCCCACTACTGGCCTCCCAAAGTGCTGGGATTACAGGCTTGGCCACCGCCTATTTCACCACCTGAGCGAGATCACGCCACACTCCAGCTCAGCAACAGAGTGAGACTCTGTCTCAAAAGCATCCAGCATTTTAGAGTTTTTCGGATGGGCGATTTGTCGAGACGAGATCATCCTGGCGGTCGAGAGGTGAAACCTGCCTCATTAAGCAGTCAGCCGGAGAAGTTACCGAGGCGATATCGGCGTGAACTCAGGAGGCGGCAGGAGCCAGTGAGCGATTACCGGCCTGCCTGGGCGCCGGGCTACAGAGCGCAGACTCTCAAAAAAAAAAAAGTTGAAGGCCAGAACATGTTCGTAATCCCAGCATTTGAGAAGGATGGTGGATCAATTTATGTCAGGAGTTCAAGACCAGCCTGGGCCAAGATGGTGAAACCCCGTCTCTACTAAAAGTACAAAACTTCGCAGCACCCTGCAATCCCAGCTACTTGGGAGGCTGAGGCACTTGAACCTGGGAGTGGAGGCTGCAGTGAGCCAAGATCATGCCACTGCATCTCCAGCAGTTCAAAAAAAAAAAAAAGCTTAAAATTAACAAATTTTTTTTTTTTTTTTTTTTTGAGATGAGTTCTGCTCTGTCGTCCAGGCTAGAGTGTGTAGTGGTGCAATCTCGCTCACTGCAGCTCACCTCCCAGGTCCACGCCATCTCTCGCCTCAGCCTCCCTGAGTAGTTGGGACCACAGGCACGCAAGCCACCATGCCTGACTAATTTTTGTGTTTTTAGTAGAACGTTCTTACCTGCTAGCTGTGATTTCTATCTCCTGGACCTCAAGGATCCACCTGCCTCACCTCCCAAAGTGCTGGGATTACAGGTGTGAGCCACCAAGGCCTGGGCTAACAATAATTTATAATATCAGCAAAGATTCTACCTGTGTCACAATTTCTAATTATAATGCAGTGTCTTTTGTTTTACAGTTTGAGCATGATCCAAATATAGTTCACACATGTATTTGGTTGATATGTCTTTAACGCCTTTTACTACAGGTTCCATCTCTTTTCTCTTTCTTTTTTTTTTCTTGTAATTTATTTGCTCCAAGGATCCATTATTTTATTTTATGTATTCAAAAGAAATATACATGGATTTTGTTTGTTCTTTGTTGTTTCACGATCCAACGCAATAGTCTATGTCTCAAGTGTCAGTTGACCATTTATATTTATTGTGTTTCAATGCATTTGGCTTTATTTTCATCAATTTTCTTTGATTTTGTTAGTAGTTAATATGAGTTTTTTCTGTTGCCTCTTTACCTTCTCTCTTCAACCTCCTGCATTTGTCAGATTTTCTTGTTCCTTCCTCTCTTTTTTTTTTTTGAGGCAGAAGCCGCCTGCCTGTTAGAGGCAATATGTGATCTTGCCTCATAGAACCTCCACTCCTGGATCTCAAGTGGTTTTCCTGTCTCCCCAGCCTTCCTCCTGAGTAGCTGGGATTGAGCAGGCATGCACCACCAAACCCGGTCAATTCTTATATTTTCATAGAGACGGGGTTTCACCATGTTGGCCAGGCTGGTCTGAACTCCCACTTCAGGTGATCCACCCACCTTGACCTCCCAAAGTGCTGGGATTACAGGTGTGAGCCACCGCCCAGCTGAATTTGATTTTCTTGTTTGTTTGTTTCTTTTCTTTTCTTTTTTTTTTTTTTTTTTTTGAGACGGAGTCTCAGCCTGCCGCCCAGGCTGGAGTGCAGTGGCCGGATCTCAGCTCACTGCAAGCTCCGCCTCCCGGTTCACGCCATTCTTTCCTGCTCCCAGCCTCCCTAGTAGCTGGGACTACAGGCTCACCACCGCTATTTTTGGTATTTTTAGTAGAGACGGGTTTCACCGCATAGCTACAGGTCTCGGGATCTCCTGATTCCAGGATCCGCCTGCCCCCGCCTCCCAAAAGTGCTGGGATTACAGGTCAGAGCCACCTGCGGTCTGCCTTTTTTGAGATCAAGTCTCACTTTGTCCCCCAGGCTGGGGCAGTGCATCGGCTATCCAGCTCACTGCAACCTCTGCTCTCCAGGTTCAAGTGATTCTCTGCCTCAGCCTCCTGGTAGCTGGGATTGCATGCAGCACCACTCCTGGCTAATTTGTTTCTTTTTTTCTTTTGAGATGGAGTCTCTGTCGCCCAGGCTGGAGTGCAGGCATGATCTCAGTTCACTGCAAGCTCCTCACATGGGTCTGCCATTCTCCTGCCTCAGCAGCCTCTGAAGTAGTTGACTACAGCACCACACCCAACTAATTTTTTGTGTTTTTTAGTAGAGATGGGTCCCAATCTGTTGTGCTTTTCAGGATGGTCTCTCATCTCCTGACTGCGGGTCTGCCTGCCTTGGTGGTCTCCCAAAGTGCTGGAGATTACAGGCGTAAGCCACCGCGCCGGGCCTAATTTTGTAATTTCTTTAGTAGAGCCAGGTTTACCCATGTTAGTCAGGCTGGTCTCAAACTCCTGACGCCAGGTGATCTGCCTGCCTCGGCCTCCCAAAATGCTGGGATTACAGGCTGAGCCACTGCACAGCCCACCTCCCAAGTCCAGCTAATTTTATATTTTAATAGAGATATTTTACCATGTTGGCCAGGCTGGTCTCGAACTCCTGACCTCAGGTGATCCATCTGCCTCAGCCCAAAGTGTTGGGATTACAGGCACACGAGCTTCACCTAACCCGGCCTCTTTTGTTCTTTCTTATTCCCCCTCACATGATTTAAAAATTATTCATTCCATTTCTGCCTTGAGTAGTCAACAATTCTGCACTCTACCATGTATACTAAAGCACTACAACAGTTAATCAACATTCCCTTTGTCTAATTGAATGAGACAAGGACTTCAGATGTGTGCATACTGAGCCTTCCCTCCTCCACTCTGCATGTCACTCTTACTCCACATTTGAGTTCTGCCTTGGCACACCTAAGGATGCAGCATGAGACAGGGGGTAAGTTCCTGTGGGTAATGCCTCATTCTCCCGGACAAATGGCAGATGTGGATTTGGATTCTAGAGACCCCAACTCCCCTGTGTGTGAGGTGCTCAGGTACCCTGCACACCCCAGTTCTTACTTGTAGACAGCACTGAGTCTCCTCTAGGGCCACATCTGAAGACTGTGAGCTCCCACCTCTCTCCCTTGTTCCCACCTATTCAGGATGGCTAGAGTGCAGGGCCTCCGCTACACTGCAGGTAATTTGAGGGCTTCTGTCGCTAGGGCCCACCCAAATGAGCTAAGGGAGAACGCTGGTCAGCCAATGTCATTATTTCACTGAGCCAGCACCCAGGGAATTGCCTGTCAGGCCTGATAATCTTGATTGGATTATGTAATAATTAGGGCCTCTCAGAGCTGAGGCATGCTAGCTGGCGAAAGTTCCGGAAGACACTGCCTCCTGCCTAGAGGCTCCAGGTGAGGGACAGTGACAGGGGTCCCCAGTCCCAGGAAAAGTGTCAGGTGTGCAGGCCAGAGGGAGGCCTGAATGTAACCAAAGTCAGGGATCCAGCCTCGCAGGAGCGCTGGAGACCCACCTGGCCATACAGTCAACTTGACATTGCTTACTTAATGAAAGTTGGTCGTATATTAGGAGAATTATTATGCTATTATTTGAGATGAGTTTTTGTTTCTTGCTCCAGGCTGGAGTGCAGTGGCCTGGATCTCGCTTACTGCAACCAGCCTGACCTCCTGCCTCAGCCTCCCGAAGCTGGGATTACAGGCACTCACACCAGCCAGGAGAATTATATCATGGAGGACCAAACCATAGCGAACACAGTTAGTGTTTGGTCTGTTTTGCTTGAGATGTTTATTTTTCTTCTTACACGAAATAATTCAAGATGACCCCTTTAAAATCTAAGTCAGGAGGCCGGGCGCGGTGACTCAAGCCTGTAATCCCAGCACTTTGGGAGGCTGAGACGGGCGGATCACGAGGTCAGCAGATCAAGACCATCCTGGCTAACCCGGTGAAACCCCGTCTCTACTAAAAAAAAAATACAAAAAACTAGCCGGGCGAGGTGGCGGGCGCCTGTAGTCCCAGCTACTCGGGAGGCTGAGGCAGGAGAATGGCGTGAACCCGGGAGGCGGAGCTTGCAGTGAGCTGAGATCTGGCCACTGCACTCCAGCCTGGGCAACAGAGCGAGACTCCGTCTCAAAAAAAAAATAATAATAAAAAATAAAATAAAATCTAAGTCAGGGCCGGGTGCGGTGGCTCACGTCTGTAATCCTGACACTTTGGGAGGCCGAGGAGGGTGAATCACCTGAGCCCAGGAGTTCCAGAACCAGCCTGGCCAACATGGCGGAACCCCGTCTCTACTAAAAAATACAAAAATTAGCCAGGCGAGGTGGCAGGCACTTGTAACCCCAGCTACTCTGGAGGCTGAGGCAGCAGAATCGCTTGAACCTGGGAGGCAGTGGTGGCCATGAGCCAAGATCATGCTGCACTCCAGCCTGGGCAACAGAGCGAGACTCTGTTTCAAAAAGAAGAAGAAAAAAATCTAAGTCAGATCTGTCCTTCTTCTGCCTGCAGCCCTCTGTGGCTCCTACCTCCCTCTGTGTCAAAGCTCAAGCCCTCCCAGAGGCCCACCAGGCCCTTCACAACCTTCCCCACCCACTTCCTGCCCTCCCCTCCTCCCTGTCTTTGCTTCGTTCACTCTGCTCCAGCCAGATGGGCCTCGGCACTGTCCCTCCAACACCAATACGCCAGATGCGGTCCTGCCCCAGGGCCTTTGCATGGGACGCGCCCTCTGCCCGGAACAGCTGTGCCCCAGATCCCCTCAGAGTTGTCTCATTTTCCTGTTCTAGGTCTCAGCTTAAACATCGCCTCCTCAGAGAAGTCATCCCTGGCTACAATAACCTCATCCCCACCATCTGCTATGACGTCGTCTTGTTAAACTATTATCTAGGTTCAGCACCCCAATCCCAAAACCCAAAATCCAAAATGCTCCAGTTGGAAATGCTTTGAGCGCCGACATGGCACTTAAAGATAGTGAGGCTCGTTGGAGCATTGCGGATTTCGGGTTTTCAGATTAGGGACACTCAACTGGCAAGTATAATGAAAATATTCTGAAAACCAAAAAAAATCCCCAGTTCAAAACACTTCTTCACCATGGAAAAATGCTTCTGTTCCAAAGCTTTATTTATTATTTATTTATTTATTTATTTATTTATTTATTTATTTATTTTGAGACAGAGTCTCACTCTGTCCCCCAAGCTGGAGTACAATGACGCCATCTTGACTCACTGCAACCTCCGCCTCCCGGGTTAAAGCGATTCTCTCGCCTCAGCCTCCCAGGTAGCTGGGATTACAGGTGCCTGCTACCATGCCCAGCTAATTTTTTGTATTTTTGGTGGAGAAGGGGTTTGCCATGTTGGCCAGGCTGGTCTCGAACTCCTGACCTCAGGTGATCCACCTGCCTCGGCCTCCCAAAGTGCCAGGATTACAGGTGTGCGCCACCATACTTTGGTATTTCTAGTGGAGATGGGGTTTCACCATGTTGGGCAGGCTGGTCTCAAACTCCCAACCTCAGGTGATCTGCCTGCCTCAGCCTCCCAAAGTGTTAGGATTACAGGCGTGAGCCACTGCGTCCAGCCATCCCAAGCATTTTGGATAAGGGATTCTCAGCCTGTTTTATCCCAGGGATCAGTGTCTGCTGCCCCCACTCTCTTCCCCTCTGAGCTCCCCAGGATTGTCCCTCTGCCCCAGCTCTGACCCCTTGGTCAGCGTCCAGCTGTGTCCAGTTTTAATTCTCCACAGCCTGGTGGCTCCTCATGAACCAAACCAAGACAGAGGACTCTCTGGGCCCCAATGCCTGTATTTTGGGGTACATGACCCTGGAGGCCTTTCCTGCCTCATCTCCACCCTGTCCCCTCCCCAGCACCCATTCCAGCATGAGCCACAGGACAATCTTGCCATGTCCAAGTGCACTGACTTTATTTCTTTTTTTTTTTTTTTGAGACGGAGTCTCGCTCTGTCACCCAGGCTGGAGTGCAGTGGTGCCATCTCGGCTCACTGCAAGCTCCGCCTCTCGGGTTCACGCCATTCTCCTGCCTCCGCCTCCCGGGTAGCTGGGACTACAGGCGCCTGCCACCACGCCGGGCTAATTTTTAAAATATTTTTAGGAGAGATGGGGTGTCACTGTGTTAGCCAGGATGGTTTCCATCTCCTGACCTTGTGATCCGCCCACCTTGGCCTCCCAAAGTGCTGGGATTACAGGCGTGAGCCACCGCGCCCGGCCTGCACTGACTTTGTGTCACCTCAACCTGGCCTTTGCACCTGCTAGTCCCTCTACCAGAAATGCTTTTCCCCAAAGCCTTTTCTTCCTGGCAATCAATTGCCTTCAATAGCTTTGCTTCTAGTTCCCCTTCCTGAGCCCCTCTGGCCACTGCCCACCCAGTTCTGTGTTCCTTCCACCCCAGCCTGACCATGAGGTGCTGTGGGGTGGACACTGGGAGACCCTGAGGCTCCAGCACTGGCCAGGACTGGCCCGAATACCCAATGCTGCCTGCTAAAAGAATCCCCAAAAGCTACTCAGGCAATTATGATCCGAACAGCACTCGGTGTCTAGGGCTGGCCACATCTCTCCCTCTCTCCCAGTTCTCCACGATGATCTCTCCATCTCTCCTTATCTCTGTGTGTATCTCTGGGTCTCTACACGTCTCTCTGTGTCTACATCTCCCTCTCTCCCTCTGCCCCTCTTTCTCCCTCCGTTTCTCTCTTTTTCTCCCTCTCTCTCTCCTTCCTCTTTCCTTCCCCCTCTCTCTCCCCGCTTTCTCATTCTCTCCTCCCCCTCCCCCGTCTCTTTCTCATTCTCTCTCCCCCACTCCCTTTCTCATTCTCTCTCTCCCCTTTCTTTCTCATTGTCTCTTTCCCCCTCTCTCCTCGCCCTTTCTCATTCTTCTCGCTCTCTCCCCAGCCCTCTCTTTCTCTGTCTTCCCTGCATCCCCCACCTGGGTCTCTCTGCTTCTGTCTCTTTTTGTCTCTGCTCCTCCCCATTGGGCACCTGCTTCACCCACCACCTCCCTCCCCACCCCTCCCTCTCCTCCACTTTCTCCCTTTCCCACGCCTGTGGACCCGCGTTCCCCTCCGCACTGGCTGGGCACAGGGGGATGGTCTGGTCTTCCTCCCCTG
>NC_044995.1:46936808-46939589 GCF_008728515.1 Papio anubis | reverse complement strand
CCTCCTGGGTTCACGCCATTCTCCTACCTCAGCCTCCTGAGTAGCTGCGACTACAGGCGTCCACCACCAAGCCTGGCTAATTTTTTTTTGTATTTTTTTTTAATAGAGATGGGATTTCACCATGTTAGCCAGGATGGTCTCGATCTCCTGACCTTGCGATCTGGCCCCCTCGGCCTCCCAAAATGCTGGGATTACAGGCGTGAGCCACCGCGCCCGGCGTGTTTTTTGTTTTTGTTTTTTTTGAGACAGTCTCGCTCTGTTGCCCAGGCTGGCGTGCAGTGGCACGATCTCGGCTCACTACAACCTCTGCCTTCCGGGTTCAAGCCATTCTCCTGCCTCAGCCTCCCGAGTAGCTGGGACTACAGGTGTGTGCCATCACGCCCGGCTAGTTTTTTGTATGTTTAGTACAGATGGGGTTTCACCGTGTTAGCCAGGATGGTCTCAATCTCCTAACCTCGTGATCCACCCGTCTCAGCCTCCCAAAGTGCTGGGAGTACAGTCCTGAGCCACCGGTCCCAACCGAGGTGTATGTAAGTTTTGAATTTATTTTTGCAAGCAGGCACTACTCAACATAGTACAATATGTGCTTGTTCCCATCTGCCTCCTGCTCTGGAATGTCAACTCCAGGAGGGCAGATTTCTGTCTGTTTTGAACACCACAGTGTCCCCTGTACCTCAAATACTGTTTGGCACAGAGTAGGCATTCGATAAATGTTTTCTTTTATTCCGCAAACAACTATGAAGCACCCACTGTGTTGTTCTCACACAGAAACGGAGTTTTTCATGCTCTGAGGACTTGGGGCAAAGAGGGAGAAGGACAAGGAGGAGCCACGGTGACTGCAACTTCCGTTTTTTTTTCTGCAGCCTCGGGTGCCAGCAATAATAACACAGGACCTCTAGGCAGAGGAAGAGAAGAGGCGCTGAGGGAGGCGGGGCTTCTGGAGGGGACACAGCCCCTGGGGATCAGGCCGGGGAGGCGGGAGTCCAGCTGGAGTCCCTGGAGTCCCCAGCAGAGAGGCTGGCTGGCTGGCTGCCCTGGCCTGCCCGCTTTTTCTGGGTTGGACGGGAAGGGCTGACACCACCAGAGGAAGGCAGGGTGGAGGTGGGGAGGGCGTCTGCACCTGGACCCAGGAGGAGGTGGGGGAAAGAAGTAGAGGCTGGGAGGGGGAGACACAGGAGGTGAGGAGAGAGAGAACCAAAGGGAGATAGAAAGAGACCCGCACAGAGAAGCTGAACTGGGGTCAGACAGATAAAAGACAGAGAGACTCACACAGAGGGTGACAAAGATAGAAACACAGAGAGATGGACAGGGGCAGTCAGAGATAAAGGGAGACTCAGAGAGACAGAGGAGACCCACAGAGATACAGACAGAGATACAGACTTAGAGAGATAGAGAGACAGAGACCTAGAGAGACAGAGAACAAGAGAAAAGAGACAGAGATAGAAAGAGATAGTCAGAGATAGAAAGAGATAGTCAGAGATAAAAGGAGACTCAAAAGACGCAGAACCAGAGAGAGAGAGGCAGAGAGAGAGAATTAGCCGTGCGTGGTGGCGGGTGCCTGTAGTATCAGCTACTCGGGGGGCTGAGGCAGGGGGATCCCTTGAACCCCAGAGGCGGAGGTTGCAGTAAGCTGAGACTGCACCACTGCCTTTCCGCCTGGGAGACAGAGGGGAGACTCTCTAAAAAAGAAAAAAAAAAAAAAAAAAAAAGAGAGAGAGAGACAAAGAGACTTAGAGAGACAGAGAGGGAAAGAAAAACAGAGAAAAAGGTAGATTCAGGACAGGCGCGGTGGCTCACACCTGTAATCCCAGCACTCTGGGAGGCCGAGGTGGGCGGATCACGAGGTCAGAATATGGAGACCATCCTGGCTAACACGGTGAAACCCTGTCTCTATTAAAAGTACAGAAAATTAGCCGGGCGTGCTGGCGGGCGCCTGTAGTCCCAGCTACTTGGGAGGCTGAGGCAGGAGAATGGTGTAAAACCCAGGGGGCGGGGCTTGCAGTGAGCCGAGATCACGCCACTGCACTCCAGCCTGGGTGACAGGGCAAGACTCTGTCTCAAAAAAAAAAAAAAAAAAAGGTAGATTCAAAGAGACAGAAAGAAAACAAGAAAAAAGAGACCAACAGAGATCAAAAGAGGCAGTCAGAGATAAAAAGACTCAGAGAGACCTAAAGACAGAGAAAGACAGAGACAGAGATCTAGAAAGAGACTCAGGAAGAGATAGAGAGATAGAGACAGGCGAGAGGCCCCTAGCCCATCCCCCTCCCCAGTTTTCCTCTCTGGGGCACCCCTGGGGTCTGGGGCTCCAACCCAGTCCCGGTCCCCACCCCTCCCCCGCGCTGGTACTTCAGACCCCCTCCATGAACCGCTGAGTGCCCCCGGTCCCTAACTCAGGGTCTTCCCAGCTCAGAGATCCGGGGCTCAGCCCTGAGACCTTCTGGGATTCAGGATCCGAATGCCCAGTGGAGCCAGAATTTGATCCCAGAGGCAGGGACACCGTTAATCCTGGAAAGGGGGTGCCTCCTCCACCCGGGCCTGAGCTGAGAGTGAGGAGGCTGTCTATATGAAGCCCCCACTTCACGCTTCCCACAGGAGAGATTCACCCGATTTCACAGGGGAGGAAACTGAGGCTTGGAGAAAGATGGGATTGTGGAGAGGAGCACGTTTGTTCTTCCAGAACACATCACTGAGATGGGCGCAGCGGCTCACGCCTGTAATCCCAGCACTTTGGGAGCCCAAGGCGGGCAGATCACCTGAGGTCAGGAGTTCGAGACCAGCCTG